>NC_138551.1:53926251-54103397 GCF_964273705.1 Natrix helvetica | reverse complement strand
GAGAACTTCAGCAAATAATAACTGAGCATCTGGAACAGCACAAAACCAACAGAATAAAGTTGTCTGTATTGAAGCTAGTTACAGCACAGAACCTAACAAAACTATTAAAAGATACCAATACTGTAATATCAAGGATAACTCCTATGTCAATACAAGAAACAAACCAGTTGATATATGTGCAGTTGCAGTTATAATTGAAAATATTGGATGAAAAATCAACAAACAAGAAAAAAAGTAGTGAATACATAAGAGGAGTGAAGAAAATCTCACAGTCAAATCAGCAGCTGAAATACTAAGTTGTTTAACATCTAGGCAATTCTAGTCAATACATGTATAGTTGGAATAGCAGATTGAACTAACCAGAACTAAATGTCCTGTATAGGAAGACCAGAAAAATAACAACAATGAATCATACTCTTCATCTATGCAGCATTATTAACAGACTGTATTTACCAAGAAGCATGAAATGCTGCTATGAAATGCTGTTAATACACTAGGCACCTAAAGAAGAAGAAAATACATTGGAAGAATATTTGAAGGACAGTGAAGAGGATGCACTGAAGCATGCCATGAATATCAAAGAGACCAACTTGGCTTATAAGAAAGGCCAAATGAAGAATACGGACATGACACTTCCGGTTCCGGCGGCTACGGCGACGGGCAAGAACTTTGCCCGCTCCCGCTCTTCGGTGGGCTTCCCCGGTCCTCGGGGGGGCACAGGACGCCCCGGAGAGGCGCCCTGCCGAAGGAGCGGCTCGCGGAAGGCTCTGGCACTGGCGGCGGCTGGTGGGGGCTTTTCCGCTTTGCTCCAGGCACCGGGGAGCAGTTTTGGAGGGCGCGCCTGCGTCTCGCCCCATGCTGATCGGAGAACTTAAAACTGAAGGAAGCAGCGGCGGTGCGGTGAGATGCTTCCTCTCTTCATCCCCTTACTTTTGAGTTAATGGACTTTTCAGTAACTCTAAAAGTTAATCTTTCGGATTTATTCTTGGAGGAGCGGCTAGAGGGGAGGGGGATTTCCCCCTCCCTTGGACAAGCAGCTTGTAAAAATTCTGCTCTCGCCCCCAGGGGAAGGAGGAGGGGGGAGAGCCAACTAATGATGCCTCACCCCAGTAAAAGTGTTTTTCATGGGACTTAGTTCCAGAACTTATTGATGACCTGAGAACTTTCTGAACTTTTAAAATTTTTCCTATGCCTCTGAGCCCAAAGCTGGCAGGGCAAGATGGCACACTTCCGTTGTCTTCATGAACTGTGAAACCTGACTCCACCTTTAAAATTCAGGCTTCCGGTCTTTGTCTCCGTGTCACCCAGAGGAATCTCTTGTGGATTGTTATTTTCTGAACTCTTTGGAGAAAAAACTTTCATCTAGTGCTAGATTGACTAAAGAAACTCCCACCTGTTTGGATCCTCTGCCTTCTGGACTCATCTGCCTGCTCTACTTCTCCAGCTGCCCAGTCTCTATACTGACTGATCTCTTTGTTTTACAAACCATGTCTCCAAAAAGACCACCCCCTGGAAAACCTGGCTTTGCTACTTCTGCACCGACATCTGCAACATCCAGTCCTGCCACACAGTCAAAGATTACAGAACTGATGCAACCTAAGAGTACAGAGATGGATTTGCAACAAATGCTCCAGCAACTCATACAGGGCCAGGAAGAAATTAAGAAACAATTAAAAGAAATGAAGGAAGAAATTAAAGAGAATCAAGTCCAAATTTATAAGAACTCACAGAGACTGGACCTTGTGGAGGGTGGGGTGGCGGAGGCAAGAGGGGGGGTTGAGGCTTTACAGAAGGGAAACAAAGAACTTGATATCCAACAAATGAAAACAGAGTTTGAGAGAATGTCCTTTTATCTTAGATTTCAAAATGTAATAGAAGCAGATGGGGAAAATATAAGGGACATTATGACTAATATTTTAGCTGAATACATACACAAAGATAAACAGCAGATGGAATGGGAGATAGATCTGGTCTATAGAGTGAATTCAGCATATGCCAGAACACACAATGTACCCAGGGAGGTTCATATTAAATTCCTTAGGAAAAGCACAAGAGATGAAATTCTGGGTGTACAAAGGGGTCAAACATTGACATATCATGACAGGGAGATAACCATCCTGAAGCAGATCCCCAAAAATATTAGGGAGAAAAGGAAAAACTATTCGCAATTGGCAAATAAACTATACCAGAAGGGGGTGTGGTTTAGATGGTTGATGCCTGAAGGTATGCTGATATTCTGGGAGGAGACAAGAATCAGAATCAATACACCCATAGAGGCACAGGCCTTTATGGAAAAAAATAAAGCGAACCTAGAAAAAAAAGAAGACACCACAATGGTCACACAGGACACGGGAGGGGCCGGAGCTCTGCCAGCGGGGGGTGAAGGGGCAACACCAAGAAAGCTCAGATCACAAAAATGAATAAGAAAACCACAATGTTATAAACAGACCGAAAGTAATAATGAAATTATATCTAGACTTTATATCATAACTATATAAACTGATTGAAAACTATTTTTTCTAAAATTAATATGCTGATTTTTTATGATTATGTATTAATGTTTTATATTTAGATGTATCCTATGAGTTTGGAGGGAGGGGGCGTCTGCCACACTTGCAACTGCCAAAATTTGTAACTATTCCACTTACCCTTTTCCTTATAAATGTTTTAAAAAAACAATAAAACTTTTTGGAAAAAAAAAGAATACGGACATGACAAGGCAAAGTATTACATGTCTAGTTCATTAATAAGCTAGCATGCAAAGCAGATAGCAAGAAGACCTGACAATGGCTAAGAGCAGGAAAATTGAAAAAAAAGAGACAGAGGGGCTAATTATGGCTGCATAACATTATGCCTTAGGAACAAATGAATATAATGCTGGAATTGAGAAGACAGCAACACACAGCAAATTCCAACTGCAAGAAATACCATTTGCCGGCAAGCAAGAACTGGTGGGATCACAAAATAGACAAAGTAATACAAAACTAAACTGGTCTGGGATTTTAGAATTCAAACAGGCAAAAATCTGCCATGCAACCTTTTGGACTTAACAATTGCTGAAAAGAAAGACAAAATAAGCTAGATAGTGGACATGGCAGTACCTAGAGTCAGCAAAATAGAAAAGAACAGGTTGGAGAAAAATCACAAAATAGAAAGACACGCAAATAAAAGTGGAATAATTATTGCAAAAGGAAACAAAGATAGTGCCAATAGCAGTAGGTATCTTGGCTGACATCCCAAAACATCTGGATCAAACATGAAAAGCATTGGATTTGACAAAATCATCCATCAATTGCAAAAGGCAGCTTTCCTTGGAACAGCTTACATCTTTAATAGTATATCTTTAATAGTATTAAACAATAACATCTGCCTGTCTCATCTCCTCAATAGGTGTGCCAAAATGCCAAATCCAGATTAAATATCTGACTGATTACATAGGTAACCATAATATATTAAATGTATACATTTTTAAGTTCAAGCAAGAAAAACATTCCTTAGTAGCAACCAAGGGAGGTGGGGTTAAAAGAGAGAAAAGTCTGCCTGCGGTGCCTTTACCTCAGCACATGCTAAGTTTTAATAATAATTCTGGTTTGTCTGCTTCAGCAGGATAAAGTAATTAGAAAAGAATTGTTAGAACCGAAATTTCATTAAAATGATAGATTCTTAGTAATTGGAGCTAAAGATATGTTGAATGACAGATATAGGCTGTTATCCATATCTCTAGAGGTTATAGTGCAGATGAAATTGTACAATACCAACAGGGTAATGTACTAAGGCAATTTCTGTAAATGATCTAAAAGAACTTTTTATGAAGTGGCCAGATTTTAACCTCACTAATATACCAGAGAAGGGGGAGGTGTAGCTCAAAGAATAACAATATGGTAATTGCACCAAGTTTTCTTAAATATGTCATTACATTTCTTCCTTCCTTTTTTCATTTCTTTCCATACTGTTGAATTTCTCAAGGAAGCATTTTCTTAAGTCAGATAAAAATCAACAATATTGCCCTGGTAATGAATAGATGGCGTCTATTCTAAATTATGGGATTTATAAATTATTCTAAACTTTAAGACAATACATAGAGAAAGTATTTCTCTGTTTAAAAATGAACAATTCTTATGCTATTAATGTGTACCAGATGATAGATCTGTCATTTAAAATGAAATGATAAGAAGTTCTGGAAGGTAGAATTCCATAGGATAAAAGTCAATGGACCCTTAATTCATTCCAAACATCTGGCCATTAAATTGTAGAGTCTGACACTTCTCATTTAAAATTCATTGCTAATTGGGAAATCCATTAAAGTATTCTTGTTTTTCATTGTTTTCAAACAAACATCTGGACCCTAAAATAGAGATTAGCTTCACTTTTTTTCATGTTCTCTAACATGATGCCTCCAGAGACACTGGAAATTCCTAGAGTATTCTTAGTAAAAGAGAAGTTGTAGCCAATGATAATGAAACATAACAATAAAATAAAACTAAATTTTATATAATGTGAATGGCTCAGGACTCAATTCTGATAGGCTCTCTGGAAAAGCCAGGTCCTTGCAACTTTCAGGAAAGTATTAAGAAGGGGAGTTATCCTTACTTCCACTTTCTATAACTCTTGTACCTCCTGATAGCTGGAGTCTTGAGCATTCTCTGATTATTCTAAGTTTTTCTTAAGGAAATATGACCACTTAGATTCCCATACTCCAAGTCCCTATTTTGGCCAATTTAACTGAATAACACTTACAGTATTGAATTATCACTTTAGATAAAACCAATATTCATAACCTTGTTTGTCTTCTTTCAAAAATATACATTCTTAGATGAATATTAACTTGTACAAATTATGGAACCACATCTCAATAGGTGATACTATTCATAGAAATGATGCAGAGACAATTCTCATAGTTTTCTACAAAATGTGAGTCTTGTTCCTGAATTTGTACTGGAGAAAAAGAAATTGTACCTGTGGCAGCTGCTAGGGGCAGTTCTCCAATTAGAAATCATATTTTTTGTGTGATGCTAAGTAAGAGGTTTTTTTTTCCCATCATGACTTATGTTAGAGTATATTTCCTGCATTCACTCTTTGGGTTGCATATATTTTTTTGTGTGCAGGGAGAGGAGGGAAATATCTTTTCTTTCCCTTTCCATAAAAACTCATGAAAATTTAGTTCATCAGTGACTTGAAATAATGATTATAGTTTAGTGGGCAATCAAACCCATTCTCAGTTTTGAGCTAGTAGTTGGTTGCGCTTAGTAAAATGTGTTAAAATTGCATCCTTTCAAAAGAGAGCAATAAGATACCCTTACATTAAATGTTCTTCCCTTTATTATTTCCTTATAATGCTACAGAGATAGATTTGTTGCACAGCCAAGGAAATTCTAAAAGTGTGTTTCTTAAACATGAGTATGATGTGCAAATGAAATGTAAGACCATCGACATAGCACAAGTTATGGCCATTTCTGCATCAATTCTTAAAGTAAGGTTCAATTTCGGCCTTGCTACAAAAAGTTACTTACTGCTGGGGTGAGCATCTCTGGATCCACTTAATACATACTAGTTTGTGTGACTTTATTATTTTTATTTCTCTGCTTTTGTCTTACAGTAACCTCTCAACTTCAG
This sequence comes from Natrix helvetica, assembly GCF_964273705.1. Classification (NCBI taxonomy): domain Eukaryota; kingdom Metazoa; phylum Chordata; class Lepidosauria; order Squamata; family Natricidae; genus Natrix; species Natrix helvetica. Next base: position 54,097,784 of record NC_138551.1, on the reverse strand, counting down.
AGAAAAGCAACATTATAAAATGTTGCACTGAGCACCTCTGTCTTTACATCTTGAGTTTTCAACTATCACTCAAGTTATAATGTACCAAAATTCATGAAAAGAGAATCACACTCAGCAGATATATTGCAATAGTCCAATAGCATTTTCTTAATGCATATTATTGTATGGAGAAAAATAGAAAGCAAAAAAGAATGGGGAGAAAAGGAAATTGCTTCCACATAGTGCATGTAAGGTTGAAATGTTGTACTGAATCTGAATTTCACTCTCTGTGCTGCACATCCTAAGGCTCAGTCTCTTGAGACTAAAAAAACTATAAGCACTAGACTACGGAAAAATGATTATTTTAAAAACATGTTACTGAACCTAAGGGATATTTACATTAAATTTTTAAACCATTTTGGTCCATAGAGAAACAAAATTGAAAGACTAATAAAATTAATACAGTGTGCAAGTGTTTGGGTTCGCTGATTTTTATTCAGATTTCAGCTCTATTCCTTGTTCCTATAATATCAGCTCAAAAAAGAGTGTTCTGGATTATGAATGCTGCATATCAACCAACCAAACAACAACCAACTAATCAGTCATCGATCAATCAACCAGTCTTTATTTGGTCATAGAACAGCAGATGCTGCATATCTTTTTGTATGGACTTAATAAAGCATTGTCTAAGCTGTCCTTTGGATTGGATTTCAGAATATTTTCTTCTGTTACATCAGTATGATTATATTTCCTTTTTATGTTCCCTTAAAGATATTAATCATCTAGGTTGCATTCTACTTACATAGGAAGATTTCATGCAATCACAAAAGTTCTGCATATTTTAAGGATCCAATTCCAACCACCTGATGGGCACAATTTCACTTTTCTGACCAAAGCCCAGCTACTAACCAAAATGACTCATTTCCTTTTTAATATGAGAACTGTGATTCTTCTTGGTCTCTGCTCTTCTTGGTCTCTGCCAGGCTATTGGGGGTGGGGTTAGTGACAGAGTAGAGCACCATGATTTGACTAATACTGTTTAAACATTGAGATACTGTCTTCTTCTCAATATTAAAATAAACATTCATCTTATGCCTTTCATTTTGTAAAACTGCAAAATGTGATTTTTATTATGTTATTATTAAAAAGTTGTGTAAAATTAGAAAACATCCGCATATTTTAGTATTAATTTCAATGGTACCAAAAGGCTATAACACAGGGAAAAAATTGAATAAATTCATGTATCACCATATGCAATAAATTTGTGAAAGCATCAATGAAACAATGGAATAAAATATTTAGTTGGTGTAATTTTTTGAGAGATATCCCAAATGCTTTTCTCCAAAATGTGCAACACATGTGGCTTTGACAGCATGACACCCAGAAGAAGTTACTGATGTTGAAGACCTATTGTAGTAAAAATTGCTACTTTTCTTTAAAGCTGTCCTCCAAAGAGCCCATGTCAAAGAAGGACATGAAAGCTGCATTTTATGTAGCATTTGAACTACTGCCCAAGGAAGAAAAATACTACACCATGAATTCTTGCTTTATATGACAGCTACTAAATAATGTAAATCAACAGCTGTGATGTACAAAAATACATTTATTCTCAACAATTTCAAAATCACTGCCTTTTTTTTACAGTAGAAATATTCAAATGCAACGATAAAACCAATACAGTATATATTTATTCTTATGTATATGTATATTTATATCTTTCATGCATTTGTCTTATTTATTTTTTTAAGTATTGCAGTTGTCTGACTCATTTAAACCTTAGAATGAGAAACAAATGAACATCGGTTTGTCTGAGCTGAAATCAATGTAGGTGTCTATGAAAATATAGTTACTACGTTTATGGCAACCGGATAGTTTTAAAATTGGGCAGACTTGTTTTGTAAGCATTCAATAAAGATGCTTTACTTTACATATGTGAGCCACACATAGCATTCAACTATGTGGGCACTTCCAACAGCCTACTCCCAATAATCCCACAGAAATTGTAAACGAGAGGGATGTGCATTGCAGCATCAGCTTCCTGGAGCTTAAGGTTGCCTCAGTGTGGTGATTACAAGAGAACTGTTTTTTAAGAAACTCCTTCTGAGGGCATCTCACTTTTTTATATGCAAGTAGGATGTTGAAGGGAGTGCTTGATATGAATGATTGGATAGTTGCGACATAGTGGTATTAAATGCATCAGGAAAATGGAGGATAATGCACAAAGTCCTGAGAAAAAAAGCAAGAATCTTAGAAGCTGTACCCTTAATGGAGCAGTGATGGTGGCTTCTTGAACATGAAATCCTTCTTTTTTATGTCAGATCAGTTAGTAGCAGTGACGTGCAGTCAGGGGAGGCAGGGGAGGCACAACCTCACCACTGTCATCATGAAAAGAAAAAAAAATGTAAGAGGAAAAAGGCAAGAGCTGAGGTCAGGCTGACCTAGTTGCTGCCTCACCATGGATGACTCTGCTTAACTGTTTAAAAAAGCCTCTAAAAAAGTGCCCTCTACTATGAGGCAGGAGAACTGCATGCTTCATTTAGCTGACTTTAGGCGTTTTATGATCACTCGAGCAGAGTTAAGCAAGGGTTAAAAACCTAAAAATTCCTGACGTAGGTGAGGCACACAGTTCTTCTGCCTCATAGTAGAGGGCGCTCGTTTGGGCGGGGCTTCTTCAGAGGACCCGAGGCAAGAGCAGAGTTGAAATCCTCTCTGAAACAGCTGGAAAACGTATGTGTGGGTCGGAGGGAGGGGGAGGAATTCAAACTTCATCCTCCTGGTGCAGGGCTGTGGGCAAAGGCTGGAGGGAAGGGTTAGGGTTTGATTGCAGGCAGAGGCACATTGCCTTTTCAAACCTGTAATCAGTGAAGCTGGGCTGGATGAAGGGAGAAGAAAAAGAAAAAGAAAGAAGTAAACTTCTTTCGCTAAGGAGAAAAACAAATGCTGTCACTTTAAATCGGAACTGAGCATGCCTGGCTGTGGAATTCTGGGAGTTGAAGTCCACAAGTCTAAAAAAATGTGAAACCCACCACTGGGTCAGTGCCTCACCAGCCATAAACCTCACCACACGTCACTGGTTAGTAGCAAAATCTTTCTTATCCAGAATTTAATTTCCAGTTAAAGGACTGCTGTGCTATAAGTTACAGAAGAGCAAAGAATTTATCTTTCTGATCTTTGATTACCAGGCTACTATGTGGTATAGCAGAAGGACAGGATATGAATGACTGACCAGATGCTCCACAGAAGCAATGCAGCAATGGTGAATGTATGCTGCCACATTTCACTGTCTAAACATATAAAGATATAAATCCTTGGCCAATTTTAGTCTTTGCAAGGATGAAGAACTGGTTAAAATAGTCTGGTTCATAAATACCTTATTGAGCCAGTTGGTTCTCCCCAAGTTGTGCTTGGGGAATTTCCCACTTCAGAGTCATATGCCTTGTGAAATATACTGTGAAATATTGTAGTATAGCTTAATGCTCCTAAATTAAATCTTGGAGACTCACATCTACTCTATTTACTAGGAAGGTAAGATGTTCAAAGTGGATGGCTTTCCAGCTGCTATTTAAATGAAATAATTCTTGGACAGATAAGAATATATGGAGAATATATTCTCTGTCAGTCCATATAAGAATATATATGGAGTGAGGCTCATCTGAACTGCAATAATGAAAGGGTTGCCGTGGATGGTTAGGTATTTGTATCCACTCACTGTTTCCACCCAGAAGAAGTCAACATTGCTCTTCTATGATATGTGGCATCTTTATGACCAGGTGGGGAGGGAACTACAACAGTTGATGGTATACTATGAAGAATTTGTATTGTTTAGAAGAAAATTGAAGCCCCCAAACCCACCTCCTAAAAAAGAACTGTTTTTCAGACATGGTACTCTTTTAGTCACCGTTATCACTGGCTTCACAGATGGAATATGTTGTTAAGACTACATCCATACACTTATATTTAATATTCTAACAGCAAGCTTCCCTGGCTAATTTTTATTTTGGTAATAGTTAGCTATGTCTTTTTATATCCTGTATTTACTATTCATATGCAGCAGGATGGGTAGTGGTATTAGATTGAGGAAGACAACAGCATGGAATTGCAGCACAAGCAAAATACCTTTTGTGTCTGCAGTGCAACAATCTGATACAGCTTTTGTCATTCTAATGAAAGATCCTAGTTTCTATGGATCCCATTGCTGCAATGACAATGGAGCTACTTTTGAATAGAGTACAGAAGATACAATTGGTACAGTAGCATGTAGTATTTATTCCACCCCTTAGCCTTTTACAGCACTCTCTGGGTAGTTTACAATGAGAGCATTACTTGCATATTGCCCCCAACAATCTGGGTCCTGATTTTACTGACTTCGGAAGGATGGAAGACTGAGCCAACCCCGAGTCCCATCAGGAGCAAATTCAAGACTGTGGGCCTACAATACTGCACTTTAACCACTAAGCCACCAGGACTCATTTACAGCAATCATGCTGCTGATCTATGAAAGGACCAGGGAGTATTTGGCACTAGTTGCTTAAGAAGTATAATCTAGGCCAATGGTATTAAAGCTCTAAAAGCCTTCCAAATTGCTTGTGGTGACCATACTCATACAGGAAATGCATTGGACCCCAACTCTCTCATTGTTTAGATAATTTGTAAAGAATCCAAACTTTTGTCAGTCTTTTGTTAGAAATTTTAGGCTATTTTTGTTTGAAACTTTTAAGCAATCTTTAGTCCTTATTTAGTCTTCTGTCTGGCTTCTTGCTCATAGAGAAAGAGTAATTAAATTTCATAATAAATTGTGCTAAGCCTGTCTTTCTGCAGATTTTATGTAATTTGTATGAATACGTTCAAGAATGTTCTACAGCTACTTGCATCCCCTCAATTCTTTATAAAGCTTCTAATAAACTGCAAAAAACAAATAATTCTTATAAAATAACGCCTATGCTCAGAAAAATAAAAATCCGGCTTCCCAAGACACGTCACTAGTAAAGTCACTATCACTGTACAAATCTCCTAAAATCTTATATATGTTTTAAAAATTCATTGGATGAAAATACATTGCCTATCTCTATGGTAGAAGCTAACATTAAGAATATTATTGACAGAGGTAGGATAATTAGATGTGAGACTACTTATGAGATGAGCAGTCCTTATTTCCAAGCACCTAAATAGAACTAGATTGTTGCCAATTATTGTATTAAATTCAACCTGTACATCATGCCTCTCAAGACATCCACTCTCTTAAAGTAAATAAATTAAAGAGCAGAAATAATTTAATTAAATTTCTCCTGCCATCTCCCACAGGCCATTCAGCTCTCATGAAAATGTTAAGTAGCATAATTTTGGCATCTGGATACCATTTTGTACTTCTCCATAGAATTCTCCATAGAATTCCATTGGCCTAGTATTATCCTATGTTCTTAAATTCTAAGAGATTTCATCTGAGGTATAAGTGAGGCTTTGCAGACTGCATTTTTAAGACCTGAAATGAAAGATGTCAAATAACCCACAGTATAAACAAAGAAAGAATTTTAGTTGTACGTATTTCACCAATACTAACAAAAGAACATGATTTACCTTTTTTCCAAACATTTTTGAGAAATGTTTGATGATACTGCAGGCACAGGCCTAGCTTGCTGAATTAATTATTGTTGCTTCCCCTTTCCTATTTTTTCCCCTTTAATTTTTTAAGTACAAATCCCTAGAATATAAGCATAAGTGCACCAATGTGCCTACCGTCCCTGTCCTATTGTTCCCATTTATTTGTACTCATTTCTTATGTATATACTTATACATGCTTATATGTTTATATGTTATATTCATACTTATATTTGTTAACTCATGTATGCTTGACAAACCAAATAAAATAAATACATAAAATAAATAAAACATTTTGTATAATTTGGAGTTGTCATTAGCTGGACAAACAACATTCAAGATTGGAAATGTACACTGAAGCCAGTGATCTGAAAAGAGCTGTGTATGGAATGTATTGGAAGGATGAAGAGAGGGTCAATCATGCTTTATGCAGAGATTATTAAATTTTCACCTTTTTCATATAGCATGGACATAAAAAACTCTTTTTCTTAATCACCTGGTAACTAGTTTGCTGAGCATAAATTAAAATAAAGTCAGGCATTAATCTAACATTGTTTCTCATCTTAATTTACCTTGGAAGGCTGTGAAACAGGACAGGACAGGAGCTTGAATTCTTTAGGTGAAAAAATGGAATAAGGGAGGTTTGAAATCCTCTGTAATGGTATTTTGTGGTGCTTATGTAATAAATGTATTGATTGGGAACATCACTATTTCCACAGTTCCTGAGGCATCATAATCACGAATAAGGAAGATATTTTTTACATTTTGGAAGTTACTGTATAAACATGAATCTAAGAAATCACTAAGGTTTTTTCAGAGACATTATTAATAAAAAGTATATATTAATACATATTCTTCTGAATACAGAAACAGTCTGTATCTGAAATGACACTTTCAGTAGAATAGTTTGCATATACTACCTTGTTCATGTTTTTCATGTTAAACTGTGGATTTGTGAATTCTCCAATTCTAATATTTCCTTTGTAAAGAGAGACATTTTAGAATGTTTCACAAGCTCTAAAAGCTTTTAAACTGATCCCTCTGAAGTTTTTATTTTACTCAGCTATAATCTTTCCCCCTCTCTTTGATGGATTCCTTTTTCTGGATGTTAAAATAACATGTTGATTGACAATAATTAGACTTCTTTTTCAATTGCTGACTTATCTACCTAGTGAGCATGAAATTTGCTGATACTTTTGCTGATCCTGTTTCTGAATTACCAGTCATCAGGCAAATAATAGCCAAAAGATATCCATAAAATATGATCGGCTTTTTTACTGCACAGATATGATCTCAGAATACTTAACCAATCAAGCATAGTATTTCTAAATGAGATCATTCAAATATGTTTCCCAACAAATAAAATTGTCATCTAATACATTATAAAGTAAAAGTTTATGATTGTATATTAGCCTACTATATCCTCAATGAAAATAAAAAATGTTGTAGAAGAGATTTTATCAGTCTGGGGACCTTTGACGACTTCTTCAGGAAGGTTCTTAAAACATGGCTGTGTCAGTAGGTTTAGGGACACTGACAGAAATAGGGATCTAATGAGATAGCTGCATCGCTTTTAACCTCAATCTTCTCTACTGTCTTCCTAAAACAAATTTCTAATTGTGCTTGTTTTAATGTTTTGATTTTACTAGTGTTTTAATTGCCACCTTTCTGAGTTATATAAATGTAATTAATATATAAAATAAAATTCCAGAATTTTGAGTCAACATGGCAATAGCAGGTTGTAGCACCTCATCAGGAGTGAAATTCAGCAGGTTCTGACAGGTTCTGGAGAACCGGTAGTGAAATTTTTGAGTAGTTTGGAGAACTGGCAAATACCAACTCTGGCCAGCCCAAAGGGGGTGGAAATGAAGATTTTGCAATATCCTTCCCCTAGGAGTGGAGAGAGAAATGGGAATTTTGCAGTATACTTTCCCTGGAGTGGGGTAGGAATGGAGATTTTGCAGTATCTCTCCCATGCCAAGCCCACAGAACCGGTAGTAAAAATTGAATTTCACCACTGCACCTAATATTTCTATTTCTATTAAACAGCAGTTTAAACAGTGAAATCCAAAATTAATCTTACATAACCTATTTAACTTTACCCATTTAATCATATCAGATGAGCTGGAAGCAAAATACAAAGTAAAAATGTGTGCTGAAAGGAGTAGAGAGGAAAAAGTGGGAAAGAGTTGAGATTAAAATGTTAAAATAGAAATAACAAAGTCCCAGCTAGTGGCCATCACTAGGAGATTAAAAGTCAGTCTTGGACTTATTATTTAGCTTCCTTGTGGTGAAGAATATTTACCCATGCAGATAACTAATTCAAATAGGGATTCATATTTCAGAGTTTTGCAGCTAAGCCTATTAGAGGCTATAATTAGTATCCTTCTCCTTACCACTTTCCTGTAAGGAAGAAGGAACGGACTTAACTAAACTGTGTTCTGAAACATGCCTCAACCAGTACACATTTCTTTCTTTAGGGGATTCCTTGGCATGGTACTGTTAAAATAAGGCATCAGATTTAAATAGGACAGACAACTGGTATACATTTAGATCCCACATGTGACACAGTTGCTCACTGCAGGCTTCCGTTTAACAGTTTTGCTTTTGATATAAATGCAAACATGTGTGCTGTATGTATGTCTGTGTGTGGCTTATTTATTTTAAATTTATCTTTTGCTAAACATTAAATTATTTCTCAAGAAATAAAAATATATTTACATGGTAAGTATCTACATTATACCATCAGTATGAACATGCACCAGTGAGAGCCTCTTCAGAAATTTGGTCAATATTGGTTGAGCCATTTTGTGCATCCTACCATCTTCATTGGGATCTAAAAATATTATTCAGAAGGGACCTCACATAAACAGTTTTCAAGATTTATCAGATAACACCAGTTATCTGAATCAGAATCTGAAAGCACTGGACACAGACAAGTCTGTTAAGAGCCATTAAATAGCCTTTTGAGATTGCCATTGGCAAAAAAAGCGTAATTCTTTCAATTGAAATTTAGGATCTTATACCATGATTTCATTCAGCTAAATATCATATTTGTGATACAGTTTGCCAAATGCTCACTTTATAAATGTTCCCTGAAAAAGAAAAATGAAAAAAGTCCACACCATTAATATTAATAATAACAAGAAGAATTTCCCTTCATCTAATCATAATATTAATTACAAAATAAAAACTTGGAAATGTTGTTGGCAAAATGGACTCCTGGTATTAAACACTAGTGCAGTTCGGTATTTCCTTTGTGCTTTCACTGTTGGAGATCGTTGAGATGCTCCCTAAGCAAAAGGAGAAAGGGAGAAAAAGTAAATTTGTTCATTGCATCTTGATTTTCATTCTGAAATTGTTTTAATTTAAGCAGACATTTTTCTTTTTCCAGACAAGCAAATGGTACGTAGAAATTGATGCACAAACAATAAAACTGCTTTTCCATCTCTGGTTTGGCTGAGAACCTAAGAAATTACTCTATATAAAATAAGGACATCAGAATGCATCAAATTATGGAAAAGAGCAATGAATAGCGTGACAGTAGAAGATGGAAGTCAAATGAAAAAGAGTTAAGCAGACATTTAGACACTGAAGTGGTCACTTTTTGTGTTATGAACCATCACTGGGCTGTCTGTTCCAACTTCTCATTCAATCTTCTTTTTTTCATATTTATTGAAATATAATTTATGTGTTTCAATGGTGGCCTTCTAATACTTTATTATTTTTCAAGAGTTGAAAAATTTCCAGGAAAAAAAGAAGATGAATTAATTGTCACAAAATCAGAGTACAAGAATCTATCTATTGCAAATATAAAGAGTGGATGGCTTTCCCACACAAAAGAAGGGGACAATCAATCAGGTCCATGACCGGGGGGGGGGGGGGGAGAAGTGCAGAAGAATTTGAATACTTTTTTGTACATAAAGCTTGCTCTAGTTACTAGAATTCTATTATTATAGACTGCTGATTTTTCTTTAATAAATATTATTTATCGTAATGTCTTTGTGTGAGTTTGTCTGTTATTACAGTGCTGTCTGTTGGTTAAACTTGATAATCTATTTCTTATCTTTTCTATTAATGTATTTTATCAGAGAAATATTTATATTTATCAATGGAGGAATGTGGGAAGGAAAAAAACATTCTATATTTTTAAGGGTGGTACAATTTTGTTTTGGCTGACACTTTAAATTCTCAACCAGGATCAAATAAAATGTTGAGGTTAGGGTGTCACTTCAAAAACTAAAACTGATTTAATTTGAATCATATTATTAATATAATATGAATTAATTACAAAAAATATTATGATCACTTTTCATCTTCCTTTCACACTGATAATTCAAGTCATTAGATTGGTCATATCTGATTAAGGGATGGTAATTAACACTGTCATTGAATGGATGCCCATGCTATTTACCTATAACCCGTGTATCCAACTCTTTGTCCATGAGTTCTTCAGGATCTGTGAATTCACTAAGTGTAATTTTGGGTGCATTTTCATTTTGGCTGACAGAACCAATCATCTCCTGTTCTTTGTCATGTTGCACCTGAGCATAGATGTTGATCCATGGAATTTTCCTGTATATAAAAGAAACAGATCCTCAGTTAGGTAACTTAGCTTCATCAACAGCTCATCTGCAAATCCTCTCAGGTCAAACCTAATTTGTTGAGCTCTGTGGCAAACGGGAAGTAGTAAACTAACAGGTAGAGGTGACCATTGGCAGTTGTAGTCACAAACTGACAGAACTCAGATTGTTAGAATGTAGCTATAGCACTGGTGAGCCCTGTGCTATTTATTATTTATTTATTTATTACTTGAACTTATTAGTCGCCCCCTCTCCCCACAGGGACTCGGGGCGACGTACAAAAGTATTATATAGCATACAGAGGAGGTAAGAATAAATAAATAAGTTACAATACCTAAAAAAGTTAAAACCCCAGTGAAATTAACCCTTAAAAACTAAAATTACCAATTAAAAATGCCCTGGGCTGGAGAGGTTGTAGTATTATGCCAGTTCAGCTAGTCGAAACAGGTAGGTTTTCAGCTTCATACGGAAGGAGCGAAGGTCGGTTGTTGTCCTGATGTCTGGGGGGAGGTCATTCCAAAGGGTGGGGCCCACTACAGAGAAGGCCCTACTCCTGGGCGCTGCCCTCTGGCACTCTCTGGAGGACGGCACCCGGAGTAGTCCCTCTCTGTGTGAGTGGACGGGTTGCAGGGATGTATGGGGCAGGACGCGATCCCGCAGGTAACTAGGCCCTGTGCCATGGAGCGCTTTGAAGGTGGTAACCAGCACCTTGAAGCGCACCCGGTAGGCCACAGGAAGCCAGTGCAGCTCGCGCAGGATAGGTGTTATATGGGAGAACCTTGATCTCCCCATAATTACCCGCGTGGCTGCATTCTGGACCAACTGCAGTCTCCGAGTGCACCTCAAGGGGAGCCCCATGTAGAGAGCATTACAGTAGTCCAGGCGAGACGTCACCAGCGTGTGAGTGACTGTGCGCAAGGCCTCCCGGTCCAAAAGGGGCTGCAATTGGCGCACCAGGCGAACCTGGTGGAACGCCCCCCTCGCCACGGCTGCCACATGATCTTCCATAGACAGCCGGGCATCAAGGAGGACGCCCAAATTGCGTGCCCCTTCCACCGGGGCTAATTGATCATCCCCGATGGCCAGCGATGGCATATGCTGGTTGAACCGGGAAGCCGGAAGCCACAGCCACTCTGTCTTGGAGGGGTTGAGCCTGAGCCTGTTGTCATCCATCCAGACCCGTACGGCTTCCAGACACCGGGACATCACTTCAACAGCCTCGTTGGGGTGGTTTGGGGTGGAAATGTACAGCTGAGTGTCATCAGCGTACAGATGGTATCCCACCCCAAAACCACGGATGATCTCGCCCAGCGGCTTCATATATATGTTGAACAGGAGAGGCGAGAGGATCGACCCCTGTGGGACCCCACAGATAAGGGGCCTCGCGGTCGACCTCTCCTCTCCTGCCAACACACATTGCGTCCGGCCAGAGAGGTAGGAGCGGAACCATCATAATACGGTGCCCCCAACCCTTCCAGACGGCGCAATAGGATACCATGGTCGATGGTATCAACCCCCATCCTTTGCCCTCCAGAGATCATCCACCAACGCGACCAAGGCTGTCTCCGTGCTGTGACCGGGTCGGAAGCCGGACTGGCGCGGGTCTAGATAATCAGCTTCCTCCAGGTGGCGCGGAAACTGCTGAGCCACCACACTCTCAACAACCTTCGCTAAGAAAGGAAGGTTGGAGACAGGACGGTAATTTGCTAGCTCCGTTGGGTCCAGAGAAGGCTTCTTGAGCAGGGGCCTCACCACCGCCTCTTTCAAGGCGGTTGGTAAAAGGCCCTCACCCAGCGAAGCGTTCACCAGCCCCAGTAGCCAGCCTCGTGAGCCCTCCCAGGAGGGCTATGAAGCTTCCATTAGCTTTGAAGCTAGGGACCACCAAAAACTGATAAAAAACAGTGAATGACATCATACAATAAAACCCACAGTGCCAACAGTAGACTTCAATTGCCCCCATTGTGCTTTACCCCACTGTGCTAGACTCTGCTGGATTGCAGCACCACCTCCATGTACAACAGAGTGTCTTCTTCAAACCCGAGGGTCTATCATACATACCATAGAGTTTAAATCCCTACATATCAGATGAGATACATTCTCACTTTTGTCTTTAAATTGGTGTCTTTGGTAGTCACTTCAACCTACAAGCTCTATAACAAACAGGAAATAGTGTAATTTTCTACTGCTGCATAGTATATGTGATATAATGAAGACTTGACATCAACTAATAAATTCAGATTCAGAGAATCTGATTAAACAATAGTGATAGTAACTGAAGCAAACACATCCAAGACAAGGAATCCTGGACAACAAAAATTTGGATAATTCTTGGTACAAGTAAGCTCCTTATTTAAAAATGATATTTTTAAATAAGGAGCTTACTTGTACCAAGAATTATCCAAAAGAGAAAAATAATAGTATTTAACAAATCTGAATGGTAATGTATACATTGATTGCTTTCCCAGGCAATTACTGCTATCATGAGCTTTCTTCAAAATAAATGTTGTGTGACTCTTCTTCCATTCACCTCCTTTTGACATCCTTTTAAATGACTGCTAAGTGACTGGGAGGAAAAATAGTAACACTTCTGCTTAATCTTATTTTCTCTAGGGCAAAGTTATCAGGTACCTTTGATCTTTCTCTATGATTTATCTTTTAAGACGTGTATGATTGTCCTAGCAGTTTTGCAGATTATGAGCCAAGCTCATTTAGCTTTGATGCATGCTTGCCTGATTTTATATATCTTAATTAGGTCATTAATAACTCATATAAATATGTCATTATTTCTTGGAAATCTTACCTTTTCTACCTTTTCTTTTCTACTTCTGGCTAGTATCAAAATATTAGTATCTGTACTGACTGTTCTGCCTTTTACACTTAAATGGGTTTTATGTTTTCTCTTCTCTGTCATATTAAAATAGATAAGGGGAGAAATAAAATAAAATTTCATATTCTCAACTTAATCCAATTTTTTTTACCATGTCACATGAATCACCTAAGTGAAAACATTTCCAAAACAATGTATGGGAAATTCATATGGAAATGTCCAGAACTTAATGAATAGAATGCCTCATGTCAGAAAATTCTTCTCCCTTTTAATTAAACTTGGATAGGCATAAAGGGGGAGGGAAGGTAGGCTCAACCCAGTAAGATGCTTTAAGCTGAAGAAGCAACGTATTCTATCTCGAATCTTCAATTAGAAGCACAAAGGCAGGGCTGATCTGTCTTTTTACTTTGAAAGTAAAGTTTTACTTTACTTTACAGCCATTTTACTTTGATAAAAGTGCCTTCCGCACATATGAAGAAGCCATTTTTCTTGCTCACTTTGCTGCTCAGAAATAGGAAGGTGCTTCACTTTGTCAAGTTTCTTGAAGCCGTGCTTCTACAGTACTTTCATCAAGACAAAAAGCACTCCTTTACAGATCTAGATATCATACTAATGAAAGAACTGAATTTCCTGAACTCATTAAATCTCTCCTTCTCTGTACATGGCAGACCAAAAGAAAACTAAAAAGACAGTGCCCTCAGTCTGAATATTGCTAGAATTATAAAACAAACTTGGGACAGTTATATCAGTCCAGACTTCTTGACTTCAAATATTCCACTTTTTTTCTCCAAATATGCCCTTCTGTTTTAAATATATTTTAAACACTTTGTTAAAATTTCATTTTTTTAAAAAAATCCTATGATTATTTTAGTGGCAGCATGGTCATCTTCAGCCAGATTAAAAAGAGAAATTAGGATATGATGAATGAATATTTGAATCATAGAGTAGACATTGATCCAATATGCACAATGTGTTTTATAGTAGTATTGATCTACTAATATAGTAATATTGATCTACTATTTTCTTATTGAAAATGTTATATGCTTTTTTCTTCTCAAATGGGGATTTTCTTTTAAATTCTTCTCAGGTCCAAATATATTCATGCAATGTTTATTTTCAATTTCGAAATATTGTACAGATAGTTTTCGGCTTATGACCATAATTGAGCCCATATCTGTTGCTAAGTGAGACATTTATTATTAAGTGAGTTGTGCCCCATTTATGACTTTTCTTGTCCCAGTTTTAAGTGAAACTGCACAGGATTGTTAAGTGACTCTGGCATGCCCATTGACTTTGCTTATCAGAAGGCTGCAGAATGAGATCACATGACTCCAGTAGATTGTAACCATCATAAATATGAGTCAGTTGCCAAGCTGACTGAATTTTGATCACATGACCACGGGGTTGCTGCAATGGTTATAAGTGTGAAAAATGGACATAAATCACTTTTTTTGTGTGCTGTTGTAAATTCAAATGGTCCCTAGATGAACTGTTGAAGTCAAGGAATACCTGTAGTAATTTTGGAGACAAATAGCAGCTCGCTCATCATTTCTTAAACAGTAACTAACTCTTGTCATTAGACTAAATCTCTACTGAGATTCAATCCTAAACAACAAAGACTACCATCGTGCTTTCCATCTTATTTCAGCTTTCCTTTTTCTATAGATCTGTGGAGATCACAAATGTCAGAATTAGGCACCAAGTTAAATTTTCATTGTGGTTATAACAGTGAATGGTGAGTAAATTAGGCAGTCATCACACAAGGATTATCTGTAAATGTAACTTTAAGGCGGATCTAGGGAGGGTAATTTTTTTCTGCTCTGTACACGACAAAGAAGCTGAGCCAATTTCTTTTACACTGCCATGCTGAACAAATATAGACTCACTTCAGTCTGTTTTAGATTGTGTGTGCAGAAGCTCCCTAAGGGTATTCACACAAACATTCATTTTGAAAGAACATATAACACAATTAATATTTTTTCTTATATAATCATTTTGTTCACAGTAAGATACTTTTTATTCCTCCCAGTTTTCTTCCATGCGCCCATATCCAATAGCATCTCTTGCTTTATACAGGCCTTTAATAAACCTCCCGCATATGTGTCAGCAGAGTGCCAATTGTAGCAATTTATAACATTAAAAATTGATGCAGACACATGTTTACCCTATCTCGGCTAAATAAAAACCAATATGCTAGCTGGAATTCTATCTCGTCACAAAAATGCACATTGCTTTCCTGATGAGATAAAATCCAAATAATCACAACAGACTAGTTTGCAGATTCTTCAATCCTAAATAGTGAAATAGTGTTTCTTTGAACACTAAATAGCAGTGACGTGCGGTGAGGTTTATGGCTGGTGAGGCTGGTGACGTCATCAGGAAGGCAGGGAATGGGACCACGTGTGCTGGAGGCTGAGGCTGCCTTAGCCTCCAGCACACGTGATCCCATTCCCCGCCTTCCTGAGTGCGCTCCGCCAGCTCGCGCTCCGCGATCCCCAACAGCAGCTGCTTTTCTGTGTGTCTGGCGTTTAGGACATCCAGCTATCTACCTAAACGTCAGACGCACAGAAAAGCACTGAAAAGCACTTCGCCTCCAAGCCACTTTGTCTTGATGACATTGCCGACATCGCTGCTGGGCACAGCCGGACGGAAGTAACCAGAGTGGCTCTGAGGGGTCCAGGCGGAGAAAGAGCGAGCGAGCGATGGAGGATCAGGCAGCCTGATCCTCGGTCGCTCGTCCACCGGACTGCCTCGGCACCACTCTGGCTACTTCCATCCGTCTGCGCATGATAGCTGCGGCAACATCATCAAGCCCCTGCCACTTCTGGACATCGATTGCAGTCGCGAGGAGCGTGCAAAGTACAGCAGAGGCAGGAAGGTTATTGGTGCTTCCGAGAACCCTCCTGCCTCCGCCGGTTGCCCAGCTGGCACTGCCCCGCGCGCGCGCGCTCCTCCTCCTCCCTCCTCTTCCTCTTATATATATAAAACTCCCTTGTGGATATTATTATTATATATTATTATTTCATGATGAGAGGTGAGGCTCTGCCTCCCCTGCCTCCCCTGACCACATATCCCTGCTAAATAGTGTTTCTTTGAAACAGTATTATAAAATTTAAAAATAGTTTTGCTGGACTAGGCCAATGCCTTCTCCAGCAAAGCACATTACACAGGAATCTACAGTTGTATTTACAAAATTAAAATATGTATTTCTGCTTTCAAACCCAGAAGTTAAAAAATTAAGCTACTAAATAGCTATCAATATTATGAGAGATTGAGAGTTCTGTCCCATATGTCTAGTCCAAATCTCTTTGCAAAATATCCCATCAACATCTAATGGTAGTGAACTCCTAAGTTTAACTCTGCTATCAGGCATAATTATTTTTGTTGGAGCCAGCACTGGAGATATTGAGATAGTTTCCCTACTACAAAAAAGTAGGTACTTCTTCAAGAGAGTAAGTTATTGCTTTTACAGTATGTCCAATTCCAAGAAAGACTGAGAGGTGCAACTTAAGGAGTCACTGGTAAATTCATGTCTGTAATATAAGCCCCCTTGAATTATTTGACTGAACTTAAAAAGAGATGTGTTAGAATATTCATTACTGGGAGAGACATGGTAACAAGGTCAGCCAATGAATAGGCATAGCAACTAAGTCAGCCAATGGGAACTGAAACAGAACTGAGAATTGAAGCTGAAACTTAAGACTGATCTCTGTCTACTCTGAACTCTGGAATGAAACTGTTCTCTCCTGCTTGTGTTCTGCTTGCAACTTCTACCACGTTGAAAGAATCTACTATTCGTATTGTACATTTATTCATCTGTTAATATGTATATAAAGAAGTTGATGAATCCAGCTGAATCAGTTATCTGTAATGCTTTCTGGATTTGATTTTTCTGCAACAAACTCTCACAAGATGCAATTGAAAGCATGTGTATGTGTGGAAGAAGTTCATAAATGATGCATGCCTTCACTTCACACCTTACTACACTGGCTGTTTTAAGGGTTCATAATTTTCAAGAAAGTTTTTTTCGTGTTCAAATTATCATAACTAGAGTTCCTGCTCAGAATGTTGTGCCCTTGGACTAATTTCACATCCAGCAATGAGGAAGATTAACTAGCTGGGTTGTGAAATTTGTATTACTGTTTACAAATTAACTGTTGTTTGCAAATGTTTAAGACTACTTGAATAAAATGTATATTTTTTGTTTCATATTTCAAATAGGTAGCCTCAAAATTATCAAACCAGCCCCATCTCAATCAGTCTCCTATCAAATAATCACTGTGATTTATGTTCTGTCATTATTTGCTCCACGAAGTGTTGAGAAAGGTTAGGTGAATATTCTGCTTATGGAGAAACAATCTCTCCCATTCTATCAGACATAAAATTAATGAAGTATATCCAGACTTGTACATAGTATCTCTAATTTAAACTCATGTTTGGCACAGATAAAGCTTTTTTGTTAAATTCTCATTTGGAGCTGTGCATTACTAGCAGATTTTTTTTTCATTCTTCAGCAATATAAAAAAAAATGGAAACACACAGGTTAATATTCTTGTCCAAGGGTTGGTGTGGTTTCACCTCCCATTCGGAAGGTTGAAAGTTTAATCCTAGATAGTGGCAGAAGTTTCTCTCTTAGGGTGCAAAGAAAAAAATATTTGCTGAAAACTCCATGTAGGCATCAGGAAGGGCATCCAGCTGCTATTCATTAACTAGGCTTCGGGTTAGAGTTTATTTGTAAATTAATAATAAAGCTAATCTAATCTAACAATGACAAAGAGTTATGAAACATTTTACCCATTAGGCATGTATTATGAATGAATAAGCAAACTATCATTGCATCATATAATTAAATAGAAACAATATAGAAAGACCGTGTGAAGCTCTCATTGTAAAGACTCTTATTGATGGCATGAATCATTATGATAAAAATAAAAAATGTGGTTAGGTTTGTGATGAATAACTTCATTATTTCAAATGTGGCAGATCCTTGTAAAGCTGCAGCCAGATTTGATAACCTTCTGCAAGTGCATTTTTCATAACAAAGATAATCTGTTCTCTGGAATTTTGGCTTATTGACCTACTGAAGTGTTAAGTATATTATTGTTTCATCCTGGAAAACACTTGAAAATATGATTAAATAGGTATGAAACTCATATTTTTCTAAGAAACTCAGAATGTAGCTATAATTGATTTGCTTCAATGAATAAAATGTTGCAATTTGCATATTTTCCCTCAAATATTCAATAATAATGGTTAGATATAAAATCTGTATGCACGTATACAAATACTTCCACTATATTTACTTGAAGCCCTAAGATTTCTTGAGGTTCTGAAACAGTAGTCATTTGTGGAATTATAATTATATAAATTTCCCAAAATATACCATCTGAAACATCACTAAAACAACATTGCAAAACTCTGTTAGTTTTTTGGACAAATGACAAATATTTTGCTTCCTGAAATGGCAATATTGAAGTCAATCCACTCTATCAGTCAATCCATCATGTTTTCAGCAAGCAAAAAATGTGCTGCTTCTGAGAACAGAGAGAATTCATTTCCTTATTGACAGATATTTCAATGGAAAAAGCAATCAGCTGCATTGACCTTCTTTCATATTAGCGGGCAGGATATTGAGATGTAGGTAATGATAACAACAAATCAGTAATAACACTGATTTTTAGCCA
The DNA here is from genome assembly GCF_964273705.1 of Natrix helvetica. NCBI lineage: Eukaryota > Metazoa > Chordata > Lepidosauria > Squamata > Natricidae > Natrix > Natrix helvetica. Next base: position 54,079,116 of record NC_138551.1, on the reverse strand, counting down.
ACTATCAAAATTTATATAAATCCCAAGAAACAATATATGTAAAACATCTTATGTCTGTTTTTTAAAATAAATAACAATATAAAACCAGGAAAATGTAGATAAAAGCAGTCTAAAAAAAAGTATGCAATGTTATGTGAGCTAACCTCTGCTTGTGCATTATAAATATATCTTCCTCATTTGCAAAGAAAAGCTGGGAAAAGAGAAGTGTTTGATGTCAATAAAAAATCCAATCCATTAGCTAATGGACATAACTGGGGTTAAAAACAAGTTCAACTCTTACCATGTCTTTCCAAATTTATAATCATGCTCTGTATAAATGGCTCCACTACTTATAACATGTGCTAGTTCTTGAACTCTGGGTATTCACCAACCTGTATATCAGTTAAATCTATGATGATAGAAACAACTGAATGAAATGCATACATTTAGAATTTTAGGTGTTTAAACGTATTATTGCTAATTTCCATGATGTACATATGAAAATTAGGGGTACTAATAATGAAATAGTGACCAAGGACTAAATGAGAAGCAGCTGCTAATCAGAGGCACAACCAGCTGTATTGATTAGTAACAAACAGTATTTTCCTACTGTATCTGAAGAGTGCAAGAAAAACTGCAGTTTCAGTATTGGCATTCATTATTGTCCTTATTTTGAAAAGATACAATTTTGTTCAGCATAACTCGATGAACTGAGGAGAATTGGCTCCACTGATAATGGTTTGGACAATTAGTTCAGAATGTGTACATTACTGTTTCCTACATTTCTAGTGTTAGTAAAGTCATATGTTCATTATCTCAATATAGAAGACTGATGCCCATATTGAAATGAATGCCTTGAACTCATCTTTGCTTCCCGTCCTTGAGTAAAGTATCTTCAATCCTCTTTCCAGAGGTGAGTTGCTCCCGGTTTGCGCTGGATCAGGTAAACTGGCTGTGGTGGTGGTGGGAGGCTCCTTCCATCCACCCGCATGCTTCTGCGCATGCACAGAAATGTCACTCATGCGCATGTGTGCACACTAACCACAAGCGAACTGGTAGCACCAGGATTTGCAACCCATTTCTGCCTCTTTCCATTATTTCCCTGAATTTTTAAATCGATCGATAGGAAATTGATTGTTTTGCTTTGCTTTGCTTTATTTTAGCAGATTTTTTTGTGAATAACAGAAAGGAGTACCAACATACCTTTTAAACTTGTAGATTAAAAAAACAGCCAAGCCAACAAAGACCACTGAGAGCAACATCAGCATTGCAGAGCTGCTGTGCCCTGCACCAGAATCAACAAGAGGTGCTGAGGGGTAAAAAAAAGATCATATTATACATAAGATGAAGTCATTAAATGTACACATGGCAGGATGTATCAGTCTCATGCCTTTGCTGCTGCTAGGTTATTATCATTAACAAGATCTCTCTCTCTCTCTCTCTCTCTCTCTCTCTCTCTCTCTCTCTCTCTCTCTCTCTCTCTCTCTCTCTCTCTCTGTGTGTGTGTGTGTGTGTGTGTGTGTTTGTGTCTCTCTGTTTTTGTGCTGTAGTCAGATGTATGGTGAGGGATCAGTACTACTTCCTTGGAACCCTGAAGGTTCTAAGTAGCTCCATAATGAAAAAGAAATAGCAGGTTGCCTAGTAACTAAACCATTTCATTCATACCATATGCTTTTTTTTTTTTTTTTGCATCTGCTCCCTGTATGGTGTTCTCCACTTGATATATTACAACTACGCTGGAGACAGCTGCTAATCGGGAACAGTGTTTGCAAAAGACTCAAGTCAATCCTTTCCAGAAATGACTTTATCATAATGTTGGATGTAGTTTTTAATGCTATGCAGAAAACAAATCCTTCATTCTTTTCTCATTTTTCATCAATTTGATAAAAGAGAATTGCTTTCAATTATCAACTATCTTTTTAGTTTTGAAAAGCCAGTTTAGCAAATAACTAATCACTTTCTATTTCCCCCCTCCTTAATTTTAATATGAAGTCACCAGGAGTTGAGATCTACTTGAAGAAAACTTTATGTTTTCTTTTTAAAAATTCTTAGTTGTCATGATTGCTTCTTATGGGAGGAAAACCAAATAAAATTCCAGTGTTTTCTGTTCTTCTTGTACTAGGTTATAAAAACAGAAGTATGACTAGGTTTTAATTGAAGGACAAAAAAACTGGAGAAACAAATCTCTTGTTATTTGCCATAATTGTATTTTTTTATAAATCCGAATAGATTATTTTTCATTCCTACTGAACATCAATCAGTACCAGATTAAGTCTTTTCAAAAATAACTCTTCCTCTCTTTGAATTGGGTATCTCAATTGTTTTATCCGCCAATTAAACCTAGATTTATGGGTAGGGATTTCTCAAGCATCTCTCTTTTCATTTTCTTTCAACTGAATCATATTTAAATGAATCCTACTTAGATGTGCTTTCACTCACCTAGTGCTATTAAGAGATATCTGTACAGCTCCCAGAATATCTAACAAGCTTTTCTGAATGTTTGCTAAAAGTTTGCAATGCCAATTTATCCAAGAAAAATCCCTGGGATCAATATGATAGCTTTCTTTAATGTTTATTTTCCTTCCAGAAAAAATATAAGCTGATCATAAGATATTACATTGTGTTCCCTAGATGTTTTATCCTGTGCCAACTTACCTAATGTTAACTGAGTGACGTAAACAATTATTTCGACACTGGGCTTCAACTCAAATTGAACCAGGTTCTGATTTAGAGCACTGAAGAGGATTTCAACAGCCTGAGGAAGGGTAGAAGAAAACACAGTTAAATATTGATAAACAACAGCAATTAATAATAATTCTCACTGGCATATATGTATTAACAGCAAAGTAATTTGCCACATGTTAGTTCTTTCTAAAACCCAAATTATTAGATCAATCACTCATAAAAAGAATCCTTTTGCATGTCAGACTAATTCCAAAATATGAAGAGGGGGGGGGGGAGACTTCTGGAAGTAACACTGTTGGAATTGAGAGTGGAGTGGCAGAAAAATGCCTTTCATAGCAATTATATTGCATTCTTTAATTACTAAGTTATTGCTGTTACATTATTTATCAGTTACAGAAATATATTTTTAAGATTGCATTTGGAAAAAACTAGAGCTGCAGCAAATTTAGTTTTGATTCTCTCTTTCTCTTTTCATGCACACTTACTTACATGTGTGTCTGTATGCACACACCCAGGCACACACACAAAAGAGTATGACTTGTGTTTGGTTTTGCTTTCAGAAAAACCTAAGATCAATGCTCCATCATTTTAGAGAGAGCTAAAAAATTTACAGAAAAGTATTGATTTGTCAATAGGGATTTTGTTAAGCTTATAACTTTTGAATTACCCATTAGGTCTGGTGGGTTCCCCTACCTAAATGACAGAAATATAATAGCCTTCTTAGGGGGTCAAGGGCATTTTAACCAGTGTAAAGCAGGGGTTAAGGTATAATATGAAGACATCACGTGAAAATGTCCCTAAAGCTACATTTAAATTTTGCTAAATTATAACACAGCATTATTTCTTTGACAATGGTGTGTCAGAAAAATGGCAGCTGCCAAAAGAGAACTCGGTTTCTTCTGCAATGACCTTGGTAGTAGAATGAAAACATTAGGAACAAAAGCTCCCTCTTCCCAAATCACATCCATTTCACTTTATCATATGTTTTCACTTGAAATCTTTCAGCTCAACACTTATATGAACAATTGTAATATATATGCTATGGATTGTTAGACACCCATGCCTATTTAGCAGGCTATCAGCAAGAGTAATGAAATTTGCTCTAAGGTCCTGTTATAAGACTCGCTCCTTGGAAATTTTAAAAAGAATATCTCCGATCGCTAGAATGGTGAACTGAAGCACAGAACTGATTAAAAACTGAGGAGGGAAGATATTTTCACTTGGAAACAAAGAGACAATATGACAGATAAAGTACAATAATGTCAATGGAAAAGTCCTTTTCGTCAGTAAACTTCCTGAAAGTAAAAACTCAAAGTCTGGGTTAGAGCATAAAGGCTGTCATTCGATTCTCTTGGTCACATGTTATGACAGGTTAAAAGATCAAATCTGGCATGTTGAAGTGGGTTAGAACAAGAAATAGGAGTTAATTAATCTGGAAAGGCACTAGTGTGTAGGGCAAGAAAATCTTTAAAACATTAAAGTGCCCTGTGTGTTTAATTGTTTTCTGGAAGAAAGATTTTGACAGGCATAAGCTAAACGTAACGTACAAAGACAGGGAAAACTTCACCTGCTGAAATATTGATTCTACATAATTTTTCCAAATACAGTATTTTCCATTAAATTTTGATTATATTAATTACAGTAATTGCCTGATAGCAGAAGAGAATATTGGTACAGTTGGCATGTCAGAAACTTGCTGGAACAGTGAAAATCAATTTGATACAATTATATTTGTCTATAGTAATGACAGAGGCAATTGTATACTGTGAAAGTGTTCTATATTTCAAAGAATTCAAAGCAAGATTAAAATGGAAAAGGGAAGGTGGCTTATATAGGCAAAAAATGGTTGGGCTTTAGAAAAGAATTATTGAGCAAACAACAAGATAGCTTTTATTTAATCCAGATTTGGGCAACCTCTTTCATTGCTACTCACTGATCATGATTGTTGGAAATCAATTGAAACACTTTCTACTATTTTGGTAAAGGGAAATAAACAAACAAAGAAACATGAAGTGTTAGGGTTAAGCAAAAAAGGAAACTGATTACAGTCTCTCGCTCATCTGTAAGTAAATTTTCTTGAAATGAGATAAGCATAGTTTTCCGGCCACACAAACTTTTAATGTGGGCAAAAAGGAAAAAAATTAGCATCCCTATTTTATCATGAGGCCACAACCACTTTGTATAACTGCCCCTACCTAGCTTCAGCCTCAGTTCTCTGAAAAAATTAACTGCCAGAAGAATTATCATTAAAATTTGAATCACATCAAAAGTGTGGCCAGTTTCTGAGTTAGGGGAATTTATTACAGCATTACTAAACGTAGTGCTTTCTACAGTTATTACCATTTGTCTTCTATCCAAAACAGTCCATTGATATGGTAGAAAAAGAACTTGAATGTTTTGTTGCAGCTCAAAAAACAATCTTGAATTGGTTGCCTTTTGCTTTAGGATTTCTTTTGCACTGTGATTTAGCTACTGCCTATCTAATCAAGTTCATGTTGATTAATAGTGTAACTTTATAACATCTACTAAAAAGTACGCTTATCTGAGTTCAAGAAAATTTACTTCCAGATGAGCAAGAGATTGTAATCAAAATTCAGTGCAGAAAGGGCTCATGAAGTTATCATCTAAACCACATGCAGTTGTTATGCGCTTTGTGTTAATAGTCTGTACGTACAAAGCTGAAGAATTAAAACCAGAAAAAAAGATAAACAGTTTGTAATCATGTTGAAGTAATTTGCATCTGATGCAAAGTAGGATAGAGCAAAGATAAGATGCAGAGATCCTTGTCCTCAGATTAACACAAGACAAATCAAAGGCAGCATAGGATACAACAACCAATTTTCTTTAATTTGCTGGTGTTTATGAGCATCAACCACATTGGAAGAAAGTAGCAAGCAGAGGATAGTTCATACAGCTGTTAATACAGCTGTTACATAAAGCTGTTAATGAAGTTATTCAGAGTTGTAATAAAAGGAACATAAATTATAAACCTAGTGATAGTAATAGCACTTAGACTTATATACCGCTTCACAGTGCTTTACAGCCCTCTCTAAGCAGTTTACAGAGGCAGTATATTGCCCCCAACAATCTGCTTCCTCATTTTACCAACCTTGGAAGGATGGAAGGCTGAATTAACCATGAGCTGCTCAAAACTGAACTCCTGGAGTGACCAATGAGCTAGCCCTGCCGTACTACATTCTAACCACTGTGTCACCATGGTTCTATTCAAGATGAATTAATTTCTTCCTATATATTTTATCTGGATCCTAAAACCATCTTTATAGTCCCTAACTTCTAGTACTTTTATTTGTGCAAGCATAGCATTGGATATCTTTTCCTCAAGCATATATTATGTTTTTCTCCTTCCAATCTCTTTAATAAATCTCTTTCTATTTACTTAGTATCTTTGCAGAGAGGGTCAATTTGGTGCAGTGGTTAAGGCATCAGGCTAAAACCTGGGAATCCATGACTTTTAGTCCTGCCCTAGGCACAAAGCCAGCTGAGTGACCTTGTGCAAGTCACCTTCTGTCAATCCGAGGAAGCAGGCAATGGCAAATCACTTCTGAAATCTTACCAAGAAATCTGTAGGACCTAAGAGTCAAAAATTGTTTTGAAGGGACAAAAAAAATATCTTTGCAGAACAAAGTTTTAACAAGTCAACCCATCAAAAATAAAATTTTAAAAATAAATTTTTTAAAATGGAAATCATATACTCAGAAAATCCACTTGATGATTTCCATTTTTGGGTGGCTGTCAATCACCAGTTTAAAGGCAAAATCAATATTTATACAGAAAGTTTAGCAAGCTTAAACATTCTACATCAGTGTTTCTCAATTTTGGACATTTGAAAGTGTGTGGATTTCAATTCCCATAATTTCCCAGCCAGTGATGCTTCTGAGAATTGAAGTCCACACATCTTCAAATGGCCCTGGTTGAGAAACTTTGCCCTAGATCAGTGACGTGCGGTGAGGTTTATGGCTGGTGAGGCTGGTGACATCATCAGGAAGGCGGGGAACGGGACCATGTGTGCTGGAGGCTGAGGCTGCCTCATCCTCCAGCACACATGATCCCATTCCCCGCCTTCCTGAGTGCGCTCCGCTGGCTCGCGCTCTGCAATCCCCAACAGCAGCTGCTTTTCAGTGCTTTTCTGTGCGTCTGGCATTTAGGACATCCGGCTATCTACCTAAATACCAGATGCACAGAAAAGCACTGAAAAGCACTTCGCCTCCAAGCCACTTCGTCTTGATGACGTCGCCGACGTCGCCGACATCGCCGACGTCGCTGCTGGGCGCGGCCGGATGGAGGTAACCAGAGTGGCACCGAGGGGCGGATGAAAGAGCGAGCGAGCGATGGAGGATCAGGCAGCCTGATCCTTGGTTGCTCGTCTGCCAGACTGCCTCGGCGCCACTCTGGCTACCTCCGTCCGTCTGGCCATGGCAGCTGCGGCGACGTCATCAAGCCCCTGCCACTTCTGGACGTCTATTGCAGTCGCGAGGAGCGTGCAAAGTCCAGCGGAGGCAGGAAGGTTATTGGCGCTTCCGAGAACCCTCCTGCCTCCGCCGGTTGCCCAGCTGGCACCATCCCGCACACGCTCCTCCTCCTCCTCCCTCCTCTTCCTCTTATATATATGAAACTCCCTCGTGGATATTATTATTATATATTATTATTTCATGATGAGAGGTGAGGCTCTGCCTCCCCTGCCTCCCCTGAGCGCACGTCCCTGGCCTAGATTATAGTACTTTGAAATTATCTTCAGTTCAGAGCCTGTTTAGCAGTTGGAGGAATGCATAACCAACTGAAAGAAGGAAAACCTCACCTGCTCCAAATCATCTTCACTATCTTTCCTTCTCTCTGATATGTTTTGATGTGGTAAGATGAAAAGCTCAGCAGAGGTAGGCAATCCAGGGAATACTGCTACAAGAATTTGTTCCGTGGGAATACCAGTCACCTAAGCAAAGTGAGAGAGAGAAAATGAAAACAGAGGATTGTGGTGGACGTGCCCCATCACAAGGAAGTACTGGTGCAAAATTCGAAAGTGGTTAGAAGAAATTACTGAGCGAAAAATAGAACTCAAACCAGAGGCATTCTTATTAGGACTACTGGATCAAAAAATGGGCAAACAATCTCAATACATAATCATACATATATTCACTGCAGCCAGGATTGCCTTCACAGAAAATTGGAAAAAAATTAATACACCCTCAGATGAAACTACAATCAGGAAAATACTTGAATGTGCAGAAATGGAGAAAATGACAATAGAACTAAAAGAAAGAGAAGAATCGGACTTCTATAAAGTATGAAATAAAATATACAAGTGGCTAGAAATTAGAAGCCAAAACAGGAAATAGAGAATACAAATAGATGGAGATACAAATAATGAATACTACTATAGGTGTTTATATTATACTTGTTACATGATAGGACAAGGTTATAGTAATAGGAAGGCAATGCAGAAGGGAGAATTATAAAAGCTAGGCAGGAAAGCCGATATTGAAAGCTGTAAAATTACTCTATATTGTTATGTATGTTCCATGTTTTGTTTTGTTTTATTGTGTTTTTTCCCTTGTTGTGTCTTTTTTTTTTACTGTTTTTAAAGATTAAAACATTCAATAAAATTAATTTTAAAAAAACAGAGGATTCTTTAGTACATGCGGTTGCTATATCTGTAGTTTTTAAGTCATTTAACTCTCAACAAACTCTAAACAATGGCAGAAAATAATGAAGTTGTGAGCCAAATATACGCCTAGTGTATTTATAGTGGGTAAACATTGCCTAAAAGCAGACCTGTTTTCATATTTGAAATAATTTAAGAGTTTTCTTGCTCTGTAATGTGTAATGTTATGTAATGACAATGATGAGTGATGTGAATAATGTTGTGATTTTGTACTATATGATATTTTTGGAAGATCTGTGCATGTTAAGTTAGGAGGATAGAATGACAACTTAATGTTCCTTAACTTAGCAATGTTAAGAGCACCAAATTACTCCCCTTTTTGGAAAAGGGGAGTTGCCACATGTCATCTACTTCCCATCCTCATGCTAAGGATGAATCCTTCCACATTGCCTTATGGAAAGCATATGGCTGTGGAGACCTCTGAACAACATTCAGTCCTGACTGCATGAGGAGATAAAAGTTTGAAAACAATATATTTTTTTTAATGTACAGGAATCTCTTTTTTTAACTGTTGTTTTTCCCTGGTCGTTCTCAGTGTGTACATTTATTTTACTAAAAGAGGACTACAGATTCTGTAAATGGTCTTTCTAACATAACTTAGGACTTGATACAACAGGGGCATGCATAACAATATATGTTTGTAGATTTTTTAAAATGCCTTTTTATTGGACCAACAGAGTTGTTTTCATTTCATTCAACAATTTATGAAAGAATACATTTAATGTAATAGTTCTACATATAAAATACATCTCTAAAACAATTAATGTTAATAAAATACAAACTATTTGGGTAGCTCTACATGTAAATCAGTGGAGGGGTTCCTACCGGTTCGGACCGATTCAGCAGTAGTGGTTTGGCGGCCTGGATCGCTAGAACCAGCAGCAACCCAGGCCTGCCATTCCCCTGAACGGGTTTTTTGGGCAGTGCCACAGGGACCGCCATCTTGTTTTTTTGCTTCTGCACATGCGCAGAGCAAATTGTATTGCTCTGTGCATGTGCGTGTGTGTGACACACCCACGAACGAACTGGCAGTAGTGACTGCCAGAACCCACTCCTGATGTAAATGTGTATTGAATACTATTCTTTTATCTTATTTGAGATAAATTGAGTTCTTATTTGAAATAAATTGAATCAATAATTTAAACTATATACAGTATGACAGGTGATATGAAATATTCTGAATTAGTGAATATTCTAAATCCATTTTTAGGCCAGATAACATTACTGAACATGTAGATGAACAGGAAACATGAACATGAACATGAGATCCACAGGGATCTCACTAATGTACCTCGACAATGTATCCCTTCTTTCCAGCTTTGGATTTGATAAAACTATTTCAGTCATGCAAAATGCTCTTTTTGAAGCTAAAATTAGGAATTCAAACAATATGACCATCTTGCTCTGTTCATGGTAGTTTGAAGACTGCAATTCCCTGAAAGTGCAATTCCCTAAAGGTCTTTCCAAGTTCAGAAAAAGTGAGAGGGGAGAATAAGAATTTTGGAAGACCGTATTCTATTTTTTTGTGATTATATATCATGCCTGCCTGCCTGCCTGCCTGCCTACCGACCCACCCAATCCACTTTATTCTATTGATATTGATATGAAGACAGAAACTGGAGGGAGCCCAGAAATCAAATAAGGGTAAAGCTAAGTGATCTTGGTTTTGGAGAATTTTGGAGTATTGATAATTTCCACACAGATCTCTCTTTTCTTGGGACTTATCCTCACACATTATCAGCTGTTTATCTTGCCAAAGGTGAGATGAGAGGAAAAAAAGTTGACTGCCTTATGGAATGCTTATGACTGAGTTTATGGTTCTGGAAAGCTTTGATCAGTACACTGGAGGCAGATGTTTTGAAAAGAACAGAAACAAGTTTACAAAAAGAAATGCTCTTTCATATTCTTTTGTAAAGTAGCAAGGAAAAAAGTAATTTTCAAAGCTCCTCTATTTTCTGTTGGGAAAAGCCAGAGAATGCTTTTCTTTATCTTTTTTGCAACAATTTGTTAATCAAGATTTCATTGTATATCTTTTAAGTAGAAAAAACAGAGTAAATTTTTAAAAAATCATGTGGAAGATTAGGTGCAATATAATATTTATTTGTTTATTAAAAGCCTGCATAATAATTGCAAACAATAATGAAAGGGTTCATACTTTTTAAAAATCAATGAGTTTATCTCTAATGAATTAAAAACATACACCTTGTACTGCAGTATTTCTATAATATTTGCTAAGGTGGAAGACAAAACATAATTATGGAAATGAATAGAAATGAACATAAAGATAGCATCATTGTGTGAGTCAATTAAGCTGCATTGATCACGAAGACAGATAATATATCCATCTTGAATAACAAACATACAAGCACCAAATCAGCAATCATGGATTCACTGGAAAAATTGTATATTATAATTAATCCCTCCTAATATTTTATCTACAAAATGATTGTATCTTCTTATCATCAAAGGTTGCACAGATAACAGTTCAAAGACTGCACAACATTCTACTACTAAGAAAACAATTAAAAAGTAGAACAAAAACAAACATCCTCTAAAGAAAACAATTCTGAGTTTGTTGGGTGCTGAGAAGTGCTATACAATATTTATCTAGGTAATTGCATGTGTGTATCAGAATGATAAGCCTAGCTTTATCAAGGTTGTGGTGTGTAATTGAAAATTATAATCTCCTTTCCTGAATTGTGCTTGTACAGACTGTTCAAACTTTAAGAAAATTATGCTTATTATTTGGTAGATTTCCCTAGATACTCACATGCACCAAAGCTGCTTTGATGACTCGGCCAATGTCTTCTCTCCACTCTGGGATATCAGGATTGTGATAATCCAAATTGGGTGAGAACGATAATAATTGAGACTGAAAATATTCTGCAAAGAAAGAGCGTCACACTAAAATTCCAGTATGAACTTTTATAGCTGTTTACATTGGAATGGTTAAAATGCATTCATTATAAATTCATACAACAAAGTTCTACATATAGCTAAAAAACCCTATAGTACCATGTAGTTTCAGACGTGCAAAACATATCAAATATCTTGTATGTTTATTTGTGTGTATGTACATAAACATGTGTATATGTTTGTGTGCTGTGAATGTACTGCATGTGTAATTCTAAAAATCATTCTTGTTCTAGAGAAAATTGCCATTTTTCTCAGATGCTAAAAATTGTTTCTAGTATGTCAACCATCCACATTAAAATTATCATGTATTTAATAAAAATGCATCTGATCTCCCTTTAAGTTTCCAGTGAATTATATGTATCTGTATGTTCTCCATATATAGAGAAGATTCTATTCAGTGTAAAAATTATTTATACATAAACTCACAACCTTTCAAACAAAAGAATTTTATTCACCTTCCATACAAAAAAGTAGTGACAAATAATATTCATAAGTAAATACAGGCATTTTCACATTAGTGTTCTTTGAATTTCATTTGGACTTCGCCTCTGAATTTGACTTATCTCACAATGGTGCTTGCTTTGGATTTGGATTCCCTTGTTTCCAGGTTTGTTCCTGTTTCATTTCCTTGATGCAATTTTACAAATGTGATTGATGATTCATTTTTCTATGGATGAAATGAGGCTCTCACCTCATTTCAGGTCCCAGGCTCTGGGGTGAAGCCATTACTGTTCTTTCCTCCCCTGCTGTTCCTACAACTTATGTCCTCTTGTGTGAGCTAGAGTTTATTTCTGATCATCCAATCCAACTGTCACAACTACAGGCAAAAATGCAGGGACACTGTTGCAAGAGTACTACTTGTCTAAATTGTCAGCACGCTACCATCCCATTTTCAAAATTCATAGGATTTTTAATCCAATAGAGGAAACTGGTCGGGAAAACTAGGATAGTAGTAAGTTGTATAGCTGACATTCCCTTGCATACCTTCTGATAATGCTCAGATGATATTGTTTGCTCTCGCCAAACAATTCCATTGGAAAATGAATGGAAACTGGATCATGATCACCCTTGTAGGTTTTCTACATTTTAATAGCAGTATAAGTGAATGCAATGTAAGATGGTTTCAGGCCACTTGTGAGGCACTGGTGTAGAAACAAAAGCATTGGGATACCTTGAACATAGGACTGCAGCCCGTATCCCAGGAGGATTCTGAGGACTTTCTTAGTTTTACCTCCCGGGGATTTATTCATTTTAATTGGGTTTGGGGTTTTAATAAGCTTTTAATGTACTATATTTATTATTCTATTACAGTCTTACAACCTCCTTCACCTACGTATTTAATTGTTTAACTGTTTTATGTATGTATTTTATAACGCATTTTAATGACTGTACACCGCCCCGAGTCCTTTCCGGGAGAGGGGGCGGTCTATAAATGTGAATTAAAAAAAAAAAAAAAGAAGGAGTCAATTGAAATGGAGAGAAAAGGGAAAACAAAACTAAAACTTAAACGAGAGACATAAATTGACAGAAGATTTTTTTTAAAAAAAATAATTTTGCTAGGAAACTAAAAAAAAGGTTAAAATAGAAAGCAGGAAGTTTATCATTTAATTGTGTAAGTGGTATAAATCCTTTGTATGACATTTGTCTCTTGTCTAATATTCTAAAGTCTTTTTGTTTGATCAATATTGTTCAACAATTAAACAGGATCAAGATCAAATGAGCAGCAGTTCCATAAACTAGTGTTTTCCTTTATTGTATTTGACATGCTTTGTGCTCCACTGAGCACATCCTTAGTACTAGTAATCTGTTTTCCAAAAGCAGAGAGATACCTGTTTGTTAGCCTTATGTGCTGCCATGACTACATAATGTAGAATAAATCAGATGAAGGCAGTGACAGACAAATCAGGGTACAGCATTTCATGAGATATGAAGAAATCATTCCCAAATTAAATCATTGCAGTAGAGCAAAGCTAATTTAAGTGGTAGACAAGTTTTATGTCTCATAAATGAACCATTTCTCTGAGAAAAAGTTTTTGGGCTTTTAGTAACGTCTTGCCTTATTGGTTTGATTTATTCTTTACCTTTGCCGATAGTTCTGGTCTTCCTCATCATCTCCTATTTTTTCTCCAATACTTCACTGTCTTTCTTCATTTTGAAGATGTTTTTATATGTTTATATGTTTTTGTGTTTTCATGTTAACCTAATTGGGACTTTAGAAGCAGAGATTCTGTGGTCTGATCTGACACTAATGACTCAGTTCAGAGAAGCAAAACCCAAGACTAGGACCTCCGAGTATTCCAAACTTTGAGTACAGTCCTAAAGACTTATCACCATTGTATGTTTTAAGAGGACAACCAAACAAAGCTATTAAATAAATAGTTGTGGAATAAATCAGTTTAATTATATTTAAATAAGTAATTTTAATGTTTATAAGATAGAAATGAAGTTTAACTTCTTTCAAAGATGTGCTCCAAACATACTTACATAGCCTATGAGATTGTGCATACCCCTTAAATTGCCCTATATTTATCAATTCTAAGTGCTGATGGGGTGAGAGCAAAAGGTAACAATGCATATAGAAATGAATCGTGTCTCACTGAAGAAAGGAAAATGTCAACATCAAAATGTTTTTATCCAGGATGGTACACATGGACAGAAATATGTGCCAATACATAATGCAGTGCATATTATTTTTGGCTATCTTCATGTCAACAATATCCAATTCACTAAAAGATAAATCGACATATTTATTCAGAATTAGAAATGTGAAAATAATCCTTACACCAAATTTTACACTTAGTCATCTGAATATTCTCTGTAAAGTGGCATATATCATTTCAAGTCCAATTGTTTACTTGATACCAGGAACATAAGGTAAAAAACGCCTTTGTGTGTTTGCATGTACGTGTGCATGCATGACTAGGTCACCATGTTGGCTTCATGCCTAAGGTGGGAGTAGAATTCATGGTCTTCTGTTTTCTAACCTGGTGCTTTAACCATTGTGCCAAACCGGTTCCCTAAATTCCATAAAACCATTCTTCCTGAGCAAAGGAGTATTTGATTTCTATACCTCCTACATAGGATTCTTTATAATTTATTTGGGCTGCATCCCTGAGGGTTTTTTTAATTGTTCAGATGTGTCAGAAGATGTTGTGGTTTTGCTACTACTATTTTCTATAATAAGCCTTTCCATCATTCTGCATCCTTCCTAACTTCTGAATCTTAAAAAAAAAAAATCTATGGACAGTCTGCAAAATGTCTTACTTGGGAATTTAATAAAACTTGAATATTACAGACAGCTTAAAAAATGGACAATGAAATAAAGAACACTCATCTCTATTCATCAGTATCCTTGTGATTAAGGTTAAGTACCATAACACTGTCGTTCACTCATGTAGATTTTACATTTTTTTCTTTATAAAGAAAGTTTTAAAAATGTATCCAGCTGATGAAAAATGATCTTAAAATGCAGAGTTAGTATTATCTGTATGTATATGTATAATATACTTTATATGTGTGCGTACATTTGTACAAGTGTGTGTGTGTGTTTGTGTTAGTTCACATATATTAATGTATGATGTGCACTCATACTAAACACGGTTCCAGCTCCGCTGATATATTCCAGCCTTCAAAAGTGAATCTTTTATAAAACAGCACAGCATGAACATTTGATCCAGAGTTTCTACTGTAATGAAAAAAAAATATGTGCAGTTTTTCCATACTATTAACTCCTTGATTTATGCCCTGAACATTATCAAGTAATTTGAGGTTCTAAATATGGTGAATTTTCATATATATTTTTTTATTTCCAAAAGCCTTCAAAAGCATCAGTGTCCTTTTCTGATGATACATTGTGATTTCACCTCTGTTCAAAAACACCCATGTGCTCCAAATAGTGTAACATATATGATAGATTCAGAAATATATGTAGAGGGTAGTGTTACTGCCCAAATTATGAGAATAGTATCTCATCATAATACAAACTCTACCACTTTCCTTCATATTACTGATATCACAACATACTGTATAACTTGCATACAATGGCTGCTTTGGTCATCTACCTTCCCTTGATCCAGTGACGTGCGGTGAGGTTTATGGCTGGTGAGGCTGGTGACGTCATCAGGAAGGCAGGGAATGGGACCATGTGTGCTGGAGGCTCAGGCTGCCTCAGCCTCCAGCACACGTGATCCCATTCCCCGCCTTCCTGAGCGTGCTCCGCCGGCTCACGCTCCGCAGTCCTTGAAAGTGACTGGGGAACAACGAGAACCTTCCTGCCTCTGCTGGACTTTGCGCGCTCCTCGCGACTGCATATTGCAGTCGCGAGGAGCGCGCGAAATCCAGCAGAGGCAGGAAGGTTCTCGTCGTTCCCCAGTCGCTTTCGTGCCTTCGTCATCCGGGAGCGCCGACAACATTTCTGCCTCTGCAGCTCCCGGGCGCGGCCGGACGGATGTATATAATATTATATACTATTATTTCATGAAGAGAGGTGAGGCTCTGCCTCCCCTGCCTCCCCTGACCGCACGTCCCTGCCTTGATCCATTCTGCAAATGCCTCTGATTTACAGAATGTGCTTTCAGTTTACTAAGATACATCTAGAAGAAATAATTCACGTCATCAATTTTGAAGTTTAAGATTTTATTTTCAACAAAACCAGAAATAAAATATTGGTACTATATTCAGGAAGCCAAAAGCTAATTTTCAAGGTGATTCCCCCCATAGATGGATGGCTATGATATGACTATGATATGATCTTATTATGATACTACACTATCCAATTATCAAAATAATTTGTTTTGAAGTATTTCTGAAAGATATAATGAGTCTGAGTGCTATATCCTTCCTTCTTTCTCATATCTCTTTTCTTAAGCCATTATTACCAAATATGTTTTAATTTTACCTTGAAAGTACAGTTTAGACTTCATTCTCAGATCTTATATTTCAAAACTTAGATTTGAGGAAAGCAGGTATGCAAACCTTTTCAATTGCCTTTTGTCAACTCACCATGCACAGCAATGTTTCTGGTGTCCTGGATAAGGATGTTGCCAGCTGAAACCTGTACTGTGATAGTATTCAGTCCTTCACTGGTAAAGATATAAGATATGCTGCTATCCAAGGTGATGAATGGCTGTAAAAATGACAACAATTCATTAATTGATTCATAGGCATTTCATTAGCTGTTGCTCAAAAAGTTCTGAATTGTGAGACAAAAATCAAGAGTACAAATGTGGATCTGAGTATATAATTAAATCTAGACTTTTGATGGGGAAGCAGTATGAATGAGACTAGTATTTAAGATAGCTAAAACCAGCTTAGGCAATATTCTTCATCATGCTTTTATAATAGAACAAATCAGTGGTGATTGATAGCTGAATCCATTTCTACAGAAATTGGCATCTGTAGAAAGCTAATCTGGCCAGGATACAATCTTTTAGAATGAACCAGCTAAAGAGATGTTCTATCTTTTTCTTTTCATTCCAAGTAAGCCCATTGTCAAGGCAATATGACATCTTCCCCTTGGAAAAAAAAATACAGCAATTGTTCACCAGCAGTAATGATTGTACAATTGCAGGGTGATTACCAATTATTCTTCATAGCACAGTCTGAAGGATGCTGTGAACTGTGAGATTTCCATAGGAGTATTTGTGCAACTGCAATGGTCACCCATTGCAATTTCTTTACATGTCATTCCCAACTAATCTTGCTATATTGTAAGTTTCCCACTGTTGTTTGAAGAAGGATTCCTGACAGAGTGATATGCATTTGGGGAATGCCCATGGAAGTTCATTGATGGGAGCAGGTCTTGCAGGTCTTGCATATATATGGGGCTTGATAGCTGCACTTTCAACTTTTTTTTCTCTCTCTCTTGTAAGATGCCCTTGCCTGTGATTATTTAGAAATTATTTCCTTGGTAAGCTTCTCTCATACTTCTTTGCTTATATCCTCTGAATTCTGAGATAGAAATTGCCTGGCTTTATGTCTGTGTGCTGTAATATTATTTGTGATGCTACCAAAAAATCCAGTTTTCTTTTGAAAGATCTACTTTCTTGATAGTTGTTCCATTATCATGGCTGATTTCACCTTCATCATAGAAATTTAACATTCTGGTAGTTCATTCAATTTAATTCCAACACTGAGGTCTGGAAACTAGCTCTAAATTAAATCAAGGAATTTAAGGTTCATTTGTTCAAAGCCTATTAGATATCCAGATTCATTTATTAAACTGAGGTGATGCTATTCCAAGCAAATTAGCCTTTTGGTATATTGCTAAAATAGTGGACTAGCACTTCACTACAATAACCCTATTTAAATAAATGAATGAGTAAATAAAATCATTGTCTGAAATTGTATTGTATAATTTACACAGCTACTTTTCATATAGGATGGTTCAATGAAGCTAAACAGAGATTAAAATCTTGTTTGCACCCGTCACTTCATGGCGTTAGTTGAATAAGAAACTGACTGAACTACACTAATACAAAGAAGGTTGAATAATACAGTTATAAAGTGGCAAGATGAGAAAGAATTGGTCCAGTTTTTTTTTCCTTACTGCTTTTACTACTATTTAGTCTGGAGTTTGCTATGTATCATTGGGGGGCGGGTCCTTTGTGCTGTATGATGGATTATTCTTAGTTTACCATTGGTTAGTCAGATAGCAAGAAGGGAAGAATACAGCCTTTTAGATAAGGTAAGTTGTAATGGAGAGCCAGATTGGTGTGGTTTTTAAAGCAAGAGACTAGAAACCAGGAGATCATGAGTTCTAATCCTGCCTTGGGTACAAAGCCAGCTGGTTCACCTTTGGCCAGTCAGTGCCTCTTAGCTCTAGGAAGGAGGCAAGGACAAATCAGTTCCAAAAAAACCATGCTAAGAAAATGGCAGGAAGCAAAAAATGTTCAGGAAGCTTATAAGAATCAAACTGATTAAGTGGAAGAGAAAAAGAGAGAGAAAGAAAAATCAAGTACCCAGCACAACTATTTTTGATATGTAATAGCCCTTTCTCAAAGGCAGGTTAAAAAAAAAACCTTCAGATTTTACCTTGCTAGTTGTTGCCAGCTATAGGGGGTGATGCTCATATCCATTTCAAGGCCCTTGAGTCACTAGGTCCAAAGACATTTCCGTGGTTATGTGGCTAGTATGATGTCACAGAGCATTGTTACCTACACTGACACCTATTTATCTACTTGCCTATGCATAGTTTGGAACTTTTGGGTTGGCAGGCCCTGGGGCAAGGACAGGAGGTCACCCTGTCATATGGCTGTCTTGAACCTGGGTTCTTGACTTTTCAGCCAACAAGCCCTGTGTTATAATTGCTGAGCTGCTGCATCTCAAAGGCAGAACTTGATGAAATGCATCCCATATTCTTTGAAAACAGAAAAGTGCCTGAGATTACTTGTCTGCAAACTTAACATTGTATGTAAAGCAAAAATATAATATTTTGCCAGTCTGACTGGCAAAACAAACTCAGTAGACTGGCACTACTTCCAATGACTTACATTTTTTATCAGCATGATTTTTTTTATGATACAATGAAACTACAAAGTTTAAAATTCACAAAGATATTTGTACTTGGTTAATTGCATTGCTGGGTTGCAATCTGTCTGCAGACAAAGATTTCCAGCCCTGCAATCAGAATTTCCAATGTGCTCATATAATGTGCAGAAACTATTTTGCCTTTTGCTTTAACCAAGGATATTTACATAAAGTGGGTTCTTTCTTTTTACTAATAGCATTTTTCTGCATATTATTGGAGTTCATATAAAGAACTTTGAGATCTTTCTCCAAATCTCATGAGCTCCTGGCACTCGAGACAATAGTCCCTAAAGTAATTTGCTTGTAGAGAGTGCATAAATAGAAGTCAGAGAGTGATAACAACTAGTGGACCCCTGAAGAGTCAACAAAGCACAAAAGCCCAGGAGGAACAGCAGTTCTTCTGCAGCTGTTTAAAATCCATGTTGTGAATAAATTGATTTTATCAGTGGGAAATTATGAAACAGGCTGGCTATATGGCAGCCCTATTTAGTTTTTAGTTCTATCATCCTATGATTATCATCATTTTGCAAAACCAAATATTCTTCCAGCTTTACAGTGTTCCCTATTTTGGTGATATTTTAGATTCACAATTTGATGTTTATTGGTGATGCATAGGTAAAATTTAAACTGCAGATACAAACTTTGTTTCCCAGATACTGAAACAATAATGCTAAAGAAGTATCCATTTGGAACTTTAAAAAAGCCATTAGTTCCTTCTGTTTCCTTTTGCCTGATAAACATATACACCAATTGTCCATACAAATTTATGTTTAAAATAATCTGAAAACTCTCCTATGCCCATTGAAGAAAATGACAGATACAGGGCTGGATTTAGGCTAAGGTCCAGGTGGCACTAGCTTAAGGGTACCAAATTTTAGGGACCACCAAAACTGAAAAGAGTCTGAAAACGTTATAAAAAAGCAAGCAATAGCATACTCTGAGCCAGCATTGCCACCTGAAGGTCAAATGTACTTGTACAAAATTGTTGCCATATGACAAAAATGGGTGCTGATGTAATTAAAATTACTTAATGTGTGACAATGTCTGAGAAAATAACAGTCATTAAATATCTACGGGAAAGAAAGCCTATTTGGGACAACCAGAATGCCTATCTATGATGACAATGTCTAGCTGCATGCCATGAATTTGTGGAAATGGACATTTATGAAGGATGGAATATGTGAAACCTTCCTAAGATAAAAAAAGAAGAATGTGTATTCAACAAGATTTGTTTCTGTAACTTGAAGACAATGATGGTTTCAAATCAAAGACAACAAGGTACCAGAAATAGTTTTCACCATATAGCATGTTTTCCAACTAAGTTGGATGAGGCAAAAACACTCCGATGGAAAAAGTCCCTGGAGGGTGAGATCGTTTCCGGTTTCTGAAGGCGACGGACGCTGGGCGTTCGCTATTCGCCTCTCCAGGGGCTCCTTTTAGGAGCACAGACAGTCTCAGAAGGACCACCTGCCGTAGGGCAGCTTGCTGGAACCCCCGGAATTGGCGGCAGCCATGGGGGGGTTTTCCAGCCTCGCCTCAGGAACCGGGGAGCGAGGGGAGTGCATAGCGCAGCAGTCGGCTGCCTGTATCTTCGCTGAATGGAATCCGGAAGGAAGCAATAAAGTAGTGGCTGAAGTGCTGGAGGTGAGAAGTTCACTCCGATCTCTCCAACCCTCTTTAACTGATGAGCAGCAGCCTTTTGTAAGTTGTGGATTCAATCTATTTGAAGTTGGAAGATTGGAGGGGGGTTTCAACCCCCTTGGGCAAAGTGGCATTCAGACTATCTCTCAATCTCGGAATGGAGAGAGAGAGAGCAAAAGTTGAATCAATAACTTGCACTAACTATGTGAGAAAGATTTATATCACAACTGCAAGAGGTGATTGCTGAGCTGTTTTAAAAACTTTATGGAAACTTTTGATGTTCTGCTCCCTGGTTCCCTGTGAAAGGGGGAGCCAAGATGGCCTGTTTCCATCTTCTTCTTCGCACTTATGAATGAAATTTGCCTTTTGAAACTACCTTTGAAGAAATTCCTGGTTTTATATTACTACTCTCCCCTGAAAGACTCCTGGAACTCCTCCTGTTATGTGGTCTTTCTGGATTTGGATTACCTGATTTTCTTTTTTCTTTTTGGTTTGGAACAGTGATTGAGGATTAACTTTCACTTTTGGACTTGCCTGTCTTCTCAGACTCACCCAGCTGCACGCTCCACAGATGCCATTTCTTTTGCAAAAGATTTACAGTCATCTCTGAACTCAGACAAATGCGGCTCAGAAAACCACCTTCAGGCAAGGCAGCCTTGGCACCTACCTCCTCTACATCCAGCCCAACGACTCAACAGACAAAAATTCCATCATTTTTACAACAAGAAGGGACTGGAGAGAGTTCAAAATATTTATCTGTTATCCAAATGTTCCAGGCTCTTATGAAGGGACAAAATGAGTTGAAAAAAGAAGTGGCAGATTTTAAAGAAGAGCTCAGAGGTGTACAGCAGCAAACAACAGAAAATAAACAAAGAATCGGTGTGCAGGAGGAGGGTGCGGTCGGGCTGGGGGAGGAGGTTAAGGCAGTCCAGAAGGGGAATAGAGAATTGGAAAATTTTATGGTAAAAATAGAACTTGAAAGAATGTCCTTTTTTCTCAGATTCGAAAACCTACTGGAGACAGAAGATGAAGATCTTAAGGATATTATGAGTACAATCTTAGCAGAATATATTAAGAGAGATAAAGAACAGTTGTGGTGGGATATGGATCTGGTTTACAGGATCAACTCAGCATATGCCAGAACACATAATGTTCCAAGGGAAGTACATGTTAAATTTCTTAGGAAGACCATGAGGGATGAGGCGCTAGGGGCCCAAAGGGGGGGGACCACTAAAATATAAAGACAAAGAAATTACCATTCTTAAGCAAATTCTGAAAAAAATAAGAGATAAGAGGAGGAAGTATTCCTCCTTATCAAATAAATTATATAATAATGGGTTAGATGGTTATTGCCAGAAGGAATGTTGAACTTCTGGGAGGGAAACAGAATTAGAATTAACACAGTTGTGGAGGCAGAGGCCTTCATTAAAAAACATAGTGCCCTCCTAGAAGACGAAAATATAAGAGGTAGTGAAAAAGGTGACAATACACAAGATATGAAGGAGGGAGGGGGCTGCGGCTGCACCTGAAGACAGGAGGGAGGGAGTAATATCGAAAAGACTCAGGTCACAAAAATAAATGTATTTGAAATATCATTGTAATTGTTGATATATTAGAAAGTGGCAAAAGAGATGATTGAACACATGGTTGATACAATGTATAACAAGACGCTGTTTCTGCTTATCTTTTATCTTTTGTTTTTTCTTTTCTGTAAAAGTTGTGAGATTTGGAGAGATTTCTACCTCTAGCACGATGGAGCCGCCAACATTTTTGTATGTCCACTTATCCTTTCCCATAAATGTTTAAAAATCAATAAAATTCTTTTTTAAAAAAGTCCCTGGAGATCTGATAAAAATAATAAAATGAGACTGGCCAAATTTTGGTCCTATCTTGTTTCTTCTGGAAGTTCAACCTAGCATTTAAATTGAACAATTATGCATGAGTGATGTAAATGTGTAAATGACTGGCCATTATTTATTCAGAAAATGAAAACAGGTGTAAACAGAAAATAACAAAACAATTTGTTTCTACATTTCTTTCTGAAGCCCCAATAAAACAAACCAAAGAATTACAAATAGTTTTTCAGCCTTCAGGTGCTTGAATTTTTTAAAGGATATTTTAGAATATGATTCTGGCAGAGTGGCTCTTTTAAATATTGCAATGGCTATAACTTTTTAAACAATTGGTCTCCTATAGGAAAACCAGGCAATTAGCATTCTTCCAAGTTTTATAGTATAATTTAAAAAGAGGCTTTACTTAATTATACAACATGCATTTTACTATTCATAGATATAATACCTAACATCTCCTGGTATAGTTGAGAAATATTTTTCTTGTTTCCTAGGAATTGTTGCCAGTTATTGCAGATAATATTGACCAAGAAAAAATAGTGAATTGGTTTGCTGTGAAGAAGATCCAATAGTATTTATCATTATGTATTACTGCCATGATTCTTTAAATTTTCCAGTTTTAGCCTGCCAAGGAAATCCCTGCCTTCTTTTCCATCAATTCCCTGAACATGTACTGTAGACTCTTTCATATTTTAGTAGATTTCAGGAAGTATTCTTCGAGTCAAGCATATTTTCTTTTCTTTTTTTTTTGTAAAAAGTTTTTATTGGTTTTAAAACATTTATAGGGAAAAGGTAATAGGGTGTATAGACATTTTTAGTAGCTCCCATGTTAGCAGTAGAAATCCCCCCAAATCTCACACTTTTACAATTTTAAAAATAACATGTAAAGGATAGCATAAACAGAATTCTTACTTTATATCAACAATATGTTCAATCATCTCTTTCTTTGTCACTTTCTAATATATCAACAATTACAGTAATATTTCAGATATATTTATTTTTGTGACCTGAGCCTTTTCGATATTGCTCCCTCCTCCCTGCCCCCAGGTGGAGCTGTGCCCCCTCCTCTCCATATCTTGTACATTGCTGCCTTTTCCCCCACCTCCGCTATCTTTGTCCTCTGGGAGAGAAAGATGTTTTCTAATAAAGGCCTCTGCCTCATCCACTGTCTTAATTCTAACTCCCAGAAAATCAGCATTCCTTCTGGCAATAACCATCTGAACCAAATTCCTCTATTGTATAGTTTCTTTGATAAGGAAGAGTACTTCCTCCTTTTTTCTTTGAGTCAAGCATATTTTCACGCAAGGGTCTGAATTTAAAATATATATCTCATTGGATGGGAAAATGAGTGGCTGGCAAATAATATTTTATAGGAGCTTGTGTCTAGTATACATTTCAGAACCTATTAGGGTTCCAAAGAACTTCCGGCTACAGCTTGAAACAACTGTATATTCATGTGCTTATAACAAGGCCAAAAAATCTTGGATTTGTTGAACAATCTTACTGAAGTATACATTTATCATCTACAAAGAGTATCAGACTCAGCAATCATCAAAACCATTTTTTTTCAAATTTAGCTTCAGAAATACACTAGCTGATAATTGTATATGTAACTAGTAACTCTCATTGAACATTCATGTAGACCTCTGACATATGTCCAAAGACAGGAACACGCAGCATGGGCAAACAAGTGCAGAGTTGTTCAGAGTTGTTTAGCTTGAATTCACAGACCAAAAGTGATTTGATTCCCAATGGCTTTAAAATATGAGTCAGATTCTAAAATTCTATGCACAAGCTAGCCCTCTTGTTAGAAACCCTGTTTAGTTGATCACCAGCCATCTTAAATGCCAGAATTATCCACTATATACAATGGGGTATAATTTTGAATTCTAGTAAGCAATAATAGCTTCTAAACATAATGTTCCAATAACAGACAACTGCACACTGAAAAGACTCCTGCAAACAGCCACACAAGATAGGATAAAAAGGGAAAAAGTGGGGGGGGGGGAGAGAAAAGAAAGGAAATAAAGTTTGGAAAACAAAGAAGCTGTTTTGACAGTAATATAAAATTATTCTGCTTTATTGCAGTTCCAGGTGGCATTCTCTTTTCAGAATCAAGATGAATCAATAGTTAATCCTGTCATAGAAAATAAATATATTTCTAAAAATGGAACAAACCTTGCTATTGTTGCCAAACCACCAGAAGTAAGTGAGGGTGCCTGACTGATTTGGCCAAACTACAGCCGTGAGATTGACTTCCTTATTTCTGATGGCCACAAAAGGCACATTCAAATGGACACGTTCCACTGGACCTGTAGAAGGATAATAATACACTGTCACAGACCTGCTTATATTCATATCTTCAGGGGGTTAAATGAAAAATAAAACAAAGGAAAAGAAACAGGTAATAGCCCCTTTTTCTTCTTGGCACTTCTATCTGCTTAAATAACTATAAAACAATATAATGATTTAAAAATAACAAAGATGTAACATCTGAAGGAAGGCAAGCTGAGGACAGCTATTGCAATGAATGCTATTGCATTGCGATTATACCAAACTGTGATCAATATAAACAGCTATAAAATTGCCTGAAGTTTGAAATACCCACTAGCAATAACAACTACCTCTAATGCAGATTTCCACCCTCACCCTCAAAGGTTTTTGGAGAATGGCTGAAATATAAATTAACCCTGGAAAAACAGGTGAAGTCCCAGACAGGGCAGCATTATGTCTCGATCTTCAAAAAGATAGGAGAAAGAAAGACGATCCAGAAAAGCACAGACGGATCATCCTGATATAAAACACTTCATAAACAGAGTTTTTAAGGCCTTTTTTTTAAAAAAAATCAGATAGGTGGTAAAGTGTTAAAGTTAGCATGGATTTTTCTGGAATACATCTTACCAGATTTGATCTGCCAATTTCCTTCCACAAATTACTGGAACATTTTAAATGCCATATTTCATCATTTCAACAAAACTGAAATGAAAATATCCCATGATATTTTTTTTTCACAAAATAGTTAATAGTGAGTTGGATTGTATGGTTTCTCAATTAAGTAACTACACAATTAGGTCATTTGCAGATGCCAAAACTAAATGGGCAGAATTATTAATAACTCAGAAAACAGAACTATACTTCAAAACAATGATAATAAGCAAGAGAAATATGATGAAAGTAATAGTGAACTTTATTTAACATGGTAAGTGATATGGTCATTCAAAAGATAAAAACCAATGCACAGATATACGTAGGTTGAAGAATATCTGCGAGGTAATGGTACATGTATTTGTATTGATGTATGTATACAGGTGGTGTATGTATATATCTATAGTTATATTGTATATATGTAAACTTTAATCCCAATAGTAAATCATAATTTTTATGATCTGAATGTGGGGGACACTTATGGAACAAGTTTGGGCTGGGGATTGGGGGCACTATGTCAGAGTATCCAAGTTCATTTACATTGTGGTAAAATTGTCTTGTTGGAGAAAATAATTCAGATATTGTGTTGGAATGCAGCCCTTCTCTCCTGGGAATTTGGACTAAATTCCACCACAAATGTTCTTCAAATAAAAACATATTGGCAGAGAAAAATGCATAACTTATTGGTAAGCAATTTGCTCCGGTGCCCCCCAGGGCAATGCAGCAGATGGCTATTTAAGTTTTCATATGAAGACATTAGTCATTTACTTTGTCACCAATAAAGGGGACAAAAAGAGACAGAAAAGGGATAAAAACAGTTGGAAAAGAGTGAAGTTTTAACAGCAATATAATCTGTCTATCCATCTGGTTTTCCTCTTTTAGTTTTTCCATTAACATTCACATGCTGAAGTGAATTTTTATTTGTCCTTGTTGTACATCAGGCACGTTTGGAATAATTGATAGCTTTTTGCAGTTGTTTGGGTGCTCCAGTTAGATTAAATGCTCTAATTGTGAGCAGGTGAGACCTTGCAATTAGTCATCATAGCTATTGTCCAGGTCAGTTAAAATATAAGAACGGTTTTGCATTTTGGAAGGATTTTTTGAATTATTATTTCAAAAGAATGGAGGAGAAGGGAGAAGGCACCAAGGAGGAGGAGGGACATCAATAAGGCACACTTGGATATTTAGTATGAAAGTAAGAAATAATTCATGGAAAAGCTATTGCCAGTGTAATAAATAAATATGCACACAAATATGTATTCATATATTTGCATGCACAAGAATTAGAATAACATGATGGAACTTTGACCACTGAATGTGACAGGCACGCAGAGTATTTTCAAGAGCACCATAGACATCAGAGAATACTAAAAAGTTGAAGAAAGGGCAGTCATGCACAATTTAGGGATTGTCAGGGCTGCTGTTTCTCTGAAGATAACTGTGTTCTGTTTCTTAAGAAAATAATCATAGAATCACATATGGTAGCAATAGGTTTCACATTCTAAAAAAGAAAATCACAATAAAAAGAAAAATGAAAATCAGCCCAAGAGCATCCCAGTTTATAAGTCTTCCTATAAGATCTTACAAAACAAGTTACCCAGTAATAGGTATATAATAGGTTGTTTCTTTAGGACAAGACTTGAATACATCAACAGTTGTAGAGGATTAATTGCTGTCTTGTTGAAGAGCTCAGAGATTAAATAAATGAGATTGGGTCTGGATGGAAAGAGGCAAGAGAAAGAGAGGGACTCACATTTTATTATTTGTTGGCTTGCTCTTAACTTCTCTTGATCTTTGTTCTTTCAGAAGTTCAATTCTTCCTGTTTCTAAGCATGCATGATAAGGATCATGAACCTGATCAGAAACTGACTGGAAGGATTACAAATTGTTTTGCTGAGAATCCCTATAAAAATATGAATCATGGATCATGAAAATCTATGATTTTACAGGGATTATGAAATTAATTAGATTGATTGAAGTTCAATTTGTTGATAAACACTGCTTCTATAAGCAGAGAAAATAAACTGCCAATTTAATTTTTGGGGGGGAAGACCACCTGGATGATTCAGTTGGTCTAGAAAGCAATGGTATGGCACTGACATGCATGCCTCCATATGCCCATGTAATACCTCTGCTTTATGAGGTACACTGGTTGACAATTTTCTTCTGAGTTTAATTCAAGGCTTGGGTTGTTAATATACTGTATGTCCTATATTGCATAGCTACTCGAGGAACTTCCTATCTTCCAGAATATCAACCTGGCTAATCTGATCTACAACAGAATAACAGAATTGGAAAGGACCCTGGAGTTCTTTTAGTGCAACCCACTGCTCAAGCAGGAAATTCTATAACATTTCAGACAAAAGGTTGAACAAGCTCTCCTTTAAAACCTCCAGTGTTGGAGTACCTACACCTTCTGGAGGAAAGTTGTACTACTGATTAATTGTTCTGTAAGAATATTTTTCCTTGGTTCTAGGTTGGTTCTCTCCTTGATTAGTTTCCATCCATTTCTTCTTATCTGCCTTCAGGTGCATTGGAGAATAGATTAACACCCCCCTCTTCTTTGTGGCAGCCCCTTAGATATTAGAACGCTGCTATCATATCATCCCACAAGTCCTGATAGCAGTGTTCCAATAGCTGAGGGCTTGCCACAAAGAAGCAGGAATCAATCTATTTTACAATCTAGTAGACTGGTGTATTCCAGGTTCCATCAATTGATCAATGCCATCTATTTGGACCCTGGAAACACACCTCATCTTCTACTTTTATTTCTTTTTTGCTTTGTTTTCTTTTCTTGTCTGAAATGTTTTTAACAATTCATGAAGAACTCAGAATTGCTGGCAGACATGCAGAATAAAAATGTAGAACATTATGATTGGTCACACAGTCATCCAGATGTTTAAACTGGATTTGGCTATTTTGCCCATCTATCAAGTCCTTCCCAAGAACCTGGTATAATGATAATTATCTTAAATTGCAAAATTAAATGCAATCTAACTAAAAAAGTTAACACTGGATCCACTGATAAAGCACTTTGTGAAATTTATTTGTTCTCTTTACAAATCAAGCTATCTTGCCTCTTTTTAGGCCATCTCCTTCAAGTTTCTTGATTATACATAAAGTACATTTGCTCTATGCTATGCTATGCTATGCTATGCTATCCTATGTTTGCTATATTCTATCCTTTCATGCACAGAGCAACAGACTATTGAATATTATTGCAGTATTTTTAATGTATTTTTCACTAACTTCAAATATTCCAATCATATTACAATACTCACCAGCCCCTAAGAAGGGCAAGCTATTGCATGCCTGAAAGACTCACTGAGTTCAATAAGACTTATTATACAGGCAGTGTATAATATAGAATAATAGCCTCCATCAACATTGTTTCCAAGGTTAACAGACCAGCATGATTTACTGAAGTACTGTACTTCACATTAACTCTGTATGTTTACAAATCTAAAAAGAACATTATGACATATTCAGGACACCAAATTCCACAATTATGCCAAACTAACACCCACTTCTGTATTTATCAAACTAAAAGAATTCTAATCAATGTACAAAAGGAGTACAAGTCTATTATAAAAAGTACAAAATGTCACAATGTGCACATAGAAAGGACATGCAGTACATAAAGTTGCAAGATGACACAATCCAATAGCTGAATTTCCATACAGATATTTTTTCATATGACAACATATTGGTCCTTGTTTTTGTACTAAAGAAATAATTCTCCCATTGAAATATGATTTTTTCCATCTCAGGTAAATATGGTAATTACTCCTGTTTTCTTCTAAAAGTACAAAAGAATAGCAATTTTGAGAGCACACCATCAAACTTTTCTCTTGAATATGACAAAGATGCCTAAAACTGAGATCCAATGAGATAATTATGACAAAAACATTCTTGAACTATTCTTAGGATATTCTACTATTCTTCTATTCTTAGATTAATAGTAATTTAAATTTATAAAATAATTCTAATATTTTCAATTTTTCATTAACTTAAATTAAAATGGTATATATTTGCAACTTTTTCCTTTACACTGTATATGTTATTTGAATTCGAGCAAAATGTGGAACTAATTGGAAAAACAGTAAGAAAATCTATCATGCTCCTGCAATTGTCTTATTGGGAGTTGAATCTATTAATGTTTGTAGCGGTAGGGCCATGTAGCACCCTAACGTAAAGGTAAAGGCAAAGGTTTCCCTCGCACATATGTGCTAGGCGTTCCCGACTCTAGGGGCAGTGCTCATCTCCGTTTGAAAGCCAAAGAGCCAGTGCTGTTTGAAGATGTCTCCATGGTCATGTGGCCAGCATGACTAAATACCGAAGGTGCATCAAATGTTGTTACTTTCCCTCCAAAGGTGGTATCACCCTATTTTTCTACTTGCATTTTTAAGTGGTTTCAAACTGCTAGGTTGGCAGAAGCTGGGACAAGTAACAGGAGCTCACTCCATTACGTGGCACTAGGGATTCGAACCACCAAACTGCCGACCTTTCTCATCGACAAGCTCAGCATCTTAGCCACTGAGCCACCACGTCCCTCAGTAGCACCCTATTAATAGGAAATATTTGAACTTTTACAATGTTTAAAAATATAAAGGTGAATGAGCTAAAATGGTAATCAGATTGTAGAAATTTTATTTAAGAAGCAAGTCTTCCAGAGCTATGAGCTCTGCATTCACTCAAATGAAGAGTACTACTCCATCTACTTACAAACCACATGCAGGAAAAGTGCTGCCAAATCAGAACCCAAGTTATTTTCTGCATAAGCTGTCACATGGAAGATTCCAGTGCTCTTATAAACATGCCGGATACCATCTTCTATAGGACTGAAATTAGCATAGGATACAGCAGTACCATCTCCAAAATCCAATTGGATGTTTGTCCTCTGGAGGTCACCCTGCAAGAAGGAAAACTGTTGTTTATTAATTTGACTGATAAAGTCCATTTTTACTACAGAGGAGTGAGTAATGATTGCACCATATAGTTTGGGTTTACTTTATTTATTTATTTATTTATTTATTTATTAGATTTTTAGACCGCCCCCTCTCCCAACAAGGGACTCGGGGCGGTGTACAGTCGATGCAAATAAAATACAATCATAACAATGAAATACATTTAAAATACATTTGGAGGGGGAGATAGACTGTACAAGAAATAAATTATTCTAAAACCCTAAAAACATCCCAATTAAAACCCGAAACCCAATTAAAATAAATCCCCGGGAGGTAAAACTAAGAAAGTGCCAGGCCAGCTGATTGAAATAGGTGAGTCTTTAACTTTTGACGGAAGGAGCAGAGGTCGGTGGTAGTTCGAATGTCAGGGGGGAGGTCATTCCAGAGGGTTGGGCCCATCACAGAGAAGGACCTACTCCTAGGTGTCGCTCGTTGGCATTGCCTAGCGGACGGCACCAGGAGGAGCCCCTCCCTGTGTGAGCGGATAGGTCGCAGGGACGTGTGTGGTAGGATGCGATCCTGCAGATAACTAGGTCCTATGCCATGGAGCGCTTTAAAGATGGTGATCAATACCTTGAAACGCACCCGAAAGGCCACAGGTAGCCAGTGCAGCTCGCGCAGGAGAGGTGTTACGTGGGAGTAACATGTACTCCCCATAATAACCCGCGCGGCTGCGTTCTGAACTAGCTGCAGTCTCCGGATGCGTCCCAAGGGAAGCCCCATGTAGAGTGCATTGCAGTAGTCCAGGCGAGACGTCACCAGCGCATGAGTGACCGTGCGCAGGGCACTCCGGTCCAGTAGGGGGCGCAATTGGCGCACCAGGCGAACCTGGTGGAACGCCCCCCTTGCCACGGCTGCCACATGGTCCTCCATTGACAGCCGGGCATCAAGGAGGACGCCCAAATTGCGCGCCCGCTCCACAGGGGACAGTTGTTCGCCCCCTATGGCCAGCGATGGAGTCAGCTGGCTGAACCGAGGTGCCGGCACCCACAGCCACTCGGTCTTGGAGGGGTTGAGTTTGAGTCTGTTGTCCCCCATCCAGACCCCGACGGCTTCCAAACACCGGGACATCACTTCGACAGCCTCGTTGGGGTGGATTGGGGTTGAGATGTACAGCTGAGTATCATCAGCGTACAGGTGGTACTCAACCCCAAAACCACGGATGATCTCGCCCAGCGGCTTCACATATGCGTTGAACAGGAGAGGCGAGAGGACCGACCCCCGTGGCACCCCACAGGTGAGTGGCCTCAGGGACGACCTCTGCCCCCCTGTCAACACACATTGCTTCCAGTCGGAGAGGTAGGAGCCGAACCACCGCAAAACGGTGCCTCCGACTCCCATCCCCTCCAACCGGCACAATAGGATACCATGGTCGATGGTATCAAAAGCCGCCGAGAGGTCTAATAGGACCAGGATAGAGGAACAACCCCTATCTCTGGCCCTCCAGAGATCATCAACCAACGCGACCAAGGCTGTCTCAGTGCTGTGCCCGGGTCGGAAGCCAGACTGGCGTGGGTCTAGATAGTCGGATTCGTCCAGGTGTCGTGGAAATTGCTGCGCCACCACATTCTCAACAACCTTCGCCAAGAAGGGGAGGTTGGAGACTGGACGATAATTAGCTAGTTCCATTGGGTCGAGCGAAGGTCTCTTGAGCAAGGGTCTCACCACCGCCTC
The DNA here is from genome assembly GCF_964273705.1 of Natrix helvetica. Classification (NCBI taxonomy): domain Eukaryota; kingdom Metazoa; phylum Chordata; class Lepidosauria; order Squamata; family Natricidae; genus Natrix; species Natrix helvetica. The sequence goes on along the minus strand of NC_138551.1, from coordinate 54,047,275 downwards.
TTTCAAGGCGGTTGGTAAGTATCCCTCACCCAGTGAGGCGTTCACCAGGCCCAGGAGCCAGCCTCGTGTCACCTTCCAGGCTGCCAGTACCAGCCAGGAGGGGCACGGGTCCATTAAACATGTGGTGGGTCGCAGCCGTCCACGCAGCCTGTCCAAATCCTCGGGGGCAACAGAGTCAAACTCCTCCCAGAATGGTCTCTCAAGACTCGCTGTTGGCGGCTCGTCTGGTCCACTGACGGAGGTCCACCCGCTCCGGATCTGATCGATTTTGTCCTGAAGATATTCCCCAAATTCCTCTGCTCTACCCTGTAAGGGTGTCTCCCGCGCCCCCTGAGATAAAAGGGAGCGGGTCACCCGAAACAGGGCGGCAGGGTGGTTATCCGCGGACGCAATAAGGGCAGCACAATGTCTACGTTTGGCCGCTCTTATTGCCACAAGGTAAGTCCGCAAATAGGCTCTTACCTGTGTTCGGTCAGATTCGGAGCGTGAGGACCTCCACCTGCTCTCTAGACGTCTCCTGTGGCGCTTCATCACCCTAAGCTCCTCAGTAAACCAAGGAGCCCGGGTGGGTCGATGCCGCAGGAGAGGTCGCAAAGGCGCAACCCGGTCCAAGGCCCCAGCCGTCGCCCTATTCCAGGCAGTCACTAGGTCCTCGGAGCGGGCACGGGACAAGGCTACAGGTATTGGCCCAAGCTCCGTCTGGAATCTATCCGATTCCATCAGGTGCCTGGGGCGGTACCAGTTTATAGGGTCTGGTTCCGCCTCCTCGCGGTGGGGGATAGCGCCAGGGAAGTCCAGCCGGAGGGATGAGTGGTCTGACCATGACAGGGGCGTGATGACTAAATCCCCTATTCCCAGATCACTCGTCCACTGTTCAGATACAAAAATGAGGTCCAGTGTGTGGCCCCCTTCGTGAGTGGGGCCCTGCACTAATTGGGTCAGGTCCATGGCCGTCATGGAAGCCATGAACTCCCGAGCCACCTCAGAAGCCGCTCCCGTTGACGGGATATATATTTTCCCTATACTTAAATATATTAATGAGCTGTGGTGGCGCAGTGGTTAGAGTGCAGTACTGCAGGCTACTTCCTCTGACTGCCGTCTGCCTACATTTTGACAGTTCAAATTTCACCAGGCTCAAGGTTGACTCAGCCTTCCATCCTTCCGAGTAAAATGATCACCTAGATTATTGGGGACAATATGTGGACTGTGTAAACTGTTTAGAGAGGGCTGTAAAGCACTGTGAAGCAGTATATAAGTCTAAATGCTAAATGCTATGCTAATGGCTAGATATGCATGAAAATAAATTCTCAAGTAGTATAGTGTATTGTATACAGTAATTCCAAGTTATAGATAAGATATGAATCTTTAAAAAATGTATTTCTTAGGCACTAATTAGTAATTTTATAATAGTAGTAATATTACTACTAGTAGTAGTATGCCTGGATGCCTGGAGATTCTCAGGCATCCAGATTATGGTTGTTCCAAAGGTGCTTTTTTCAAAAGGCAACTAGACTTTCTGGTTTTTCTTTAAATATGGTTTGCTTCTCATCCAAGAAGCATCCAAGTCTACATTTTGGAGAGAGAGAACTGCTAGTTTGAAAGAAGAGTTAAAGAAGCCATCTATGTCAAAATTAAACACACCTCTCTAAACTGTGGGGGAGGGATATGACATCAACTATCTCCAGTCTACAACACAGTCCTTTCAACAGTTTCAAGAAGGCTCCACATCCATTGATCTGCTCAGGGGACCCTAATGATGCAGGTAACCCTCCAGCTGGCTTCAACAACTCACGAAAATTGCAAATGACCAGCTGTTTGCAAGGAGTATAAATCCTTCCATTGCCCACCATTCAGTCTGAACTGAAGAAGCTTCTTGGATGAAAAATTAAATGTCTTTAAAGAAAAACCAGAAAGTCCAGTTGCCCCTCGAAAAAGCATCTTTGGGACTAATAGCACAAATAGTAATACAACTAGCACGAGGGAAGGAAATTCCAACTGAGCTGTTGGATTCCAACTGTTAAAATAAAATTTCTTTTCTTTCCAGGAGATCCTCCTATGAGGGATTTATATTAAGTTATATACCAGTTATACTAAGTAAGTTATACATTCTGCAAACTCCAGACTCTTGCAGAATGAAATCTGTACTATATCCATGCTTCATTTTCTCATCAATTTCTAGAATAGAAGTGCAAAGACAAATATACTATTCCCTTTCTATAGCAGAATGCACACGTTATGAAAATTGGTAGAAGGATTTTCTTCATAAATTTTTCAACTACCCTACTACTCTATATTTGACACTACAAGTTCTTCCTCCCTAAAATAATCCATGTTTTTTTTTCAAACATGTGAGTTACCAAAACAACAACAAAAACTCCAGCCAGAAATATGGATATAGGCCATAATGAGAAAATAGTGGCTTGGTTGTCAGCTAAACAAAAAAAAATGAGGCTAGAGATGAGCAGCAGGACTTGAAAGCAAAGATTGGTTTCAATATCCCAGTTTCATAATTTCACGTCTTTATTGCAAAATATCAACATGACTTCAATATAAAGGAAAAGAGTTAAATTTTGCCATACTTCTGCTGGCATCAGGTAATCATCTTGGTTTTTCTATCAAAGTGTAATCTCTGGCAAGCAGAGGAAAGGCCTTTAATTTGTCAGTAATCTAGAGACTGGTTTTAAATGATTGGATTTATTGGGTCTAAATATATAACAGGGATGAAAAACTAAGAGAAAGTAACAAGACAATTTATTCTCTAATGGAAGAGATGTGTTGGAGCACATTGCTTGTCAAAAGTTCTAACGGTGACAGGACTAATTAGCCTAGGGTTCTGCCTTTCTTTAATAAGGGTAATCCTCTACTTGCAGCTGCTATTTGAATCCCAGTTTAGGCTTGGTTTTAGGATAAAGAACTAGGAGAAAGCTGGAACTTTGAAATTATCCAACAAGTTGAACAGATGCACAAGTCTATTACTCTTCCGAAGAAATGCCAAGAACAGCCTAAGCATCTTAATAATTAATAATAATAATAATTTGAATTTATTAGCCGCTCCCTTTCAAGACAGGACTCGGGGCGGCGTACAATGGAGCATATAGAACATAAAACATGTGTACAAACACATAAACATACATATATACAAAGACACACATGCACGGAGGAGGTAACAAATTACAACATTTAGACAGTTAAAAATCACCATTAAAATACCCCAATTGTAAGAAACCCAATGTACAATTAAAATTTAAAATTTAAAAAGACAGTCAGGAGGAGTAAGAAAAATTACGGTTGAGCCAGGCCAGATAATTGAAAGAGGTGGGTCTTCAGCTGTACACGGAAGGAGCGGAGATCGGAAGTAATCCTGATGTCACGGGGGAGGTCATTCCACAGGGCTGGCCCATCACAGAGAAGGCTCTGCTCCTGGGTGTCGCCCCCCGACACTGTTTGGCGGACAGCACCCAGAGAAGTCCCTCTCTGTGTGAGCGAATTGGTCGTAGGGATGTGTGGGGCAGGATGCGATCCTGCATGTAACTAAGTGCCATGAAGCGCTTTAAAGATCATAATCAAAACCTTGAAACGCACTCGGTAGACCACAGGAAGCCAGTGCAGCTCGCGCAGGAGAGGTGTTACAGGGGAGTATCTAGTCCTCCCCATAATCACCCGCGCGGCCGCGTTCTGGACCAACTGTAGTCTCCGAGTGCATCTCAAGGGAAGCCCCATGTAGAGAGCATTGCAGTAGTCCAGGCGAGACGTCACTAGCACATGGGTGACTGTGTGTAGGGCATCCCGGTCCAATAAGGGGCGCAATTGGCGCATCAGGCGAACCTGATGGAACGCCCCCCTTGCCACGGCTGTTACATGGTCATCCATGGACAGCCGGGCATCTAGGAGGACGCCCAAATTGCGCACCTGTTCCATGGGGGCTAGTTGCACGCCCCCGATGGCCAGAGATGGAAGCAACTGGTTGAACCGGGAGGCCGGAAGCCACAGCCACTCCGTCTTGGCAGGGTTGAGTTTTAGTCGGTTGCCATCCATCCAGACCCGTACGGCCTCCAAACACCAGGACATCATTTCGACGGCTTCATTGGGGTGGTTCGGGGTGGAAATGTATAGCTGAGTATCATCAGCATACAGATGATATCCCACCCCAAAACCACGGATGATCTCGCCCAGCGGTTTCATGTATGTGTTGAACAGGAGAGGCGAGAGCACCGATTCCTGTGGCACTCCACATGTGAGTGGCCTCCGGGTCGATCTCTGCTCCCCTGCCAACACACGTTGCGTCCGGTCAGAGAGGTAGGAGCCAAACCACCGTAAAACGGTGCCCCTGACTCCCAGCCCCTCTAGCCGGTGCAACAGGATACCATGGTCGATGGTATCGAACGCCGCCGAGAGATCTAATAGGACCAGGATAGAGGAACAACCCCTATCTCTGGCCCTCCAGAGATCATCAACCAATGCGACCAAGGCCGTCTCCGTGCTGTGCCCGGGTCAGAAGCCGGACTGGCGTGGGTCTAGATAATCATTTTCCTCCAGGTGACGTGGGAACTGCTGTGCCACCACACTCTCTACAACCTTCGCTAAAAAAGGAAGGTTGGAGACTGGACGATAATTGACTAGGTCCGTTGGGTCCAGGGAAGGCTTCTTGAGCAGGGGCCTCACCACCGCCTCTTTCAAGGCGGCCGGTAGAAACCCCTCACCCAACGAGGCGTTCACTAGGCCCAGGAGCCAGTCGCGCGTATCCTCCCAGGATGCCAGTACAAGCCAGGAGGGACACGGGTCCAATAAACATGTGGTGGGTCGCAGACGTCCACGCAACCTGTCCAAATCCTCGATGGCAACCGAGTCAAACTCCTCCCAAAGCGGTCCCTCAAGACTCGCCACGGGCGTCTCTACTGGACCACTGAAAGGGGCCCATCCCATCCGGATTTGAGCGACTTTGTCCTGTAGATATTTCCCAAACTCCTCTGCTCTGCCCTGTAAAGGGGCTTCCCGCGGTCTCTCAAACAAGAGGGAGCGAGTCACCCGAAACAGGGCGGCAGGGCGGTTATCTGCGGATGCAATAAGAGCGGCGCAATGTTGACGTTTGGCCGCTCTTAATGCCACAAGGTACGTCCTTAAATAGGCTCGTGCCTGCGCTCGGTCAAATTCAGAACGGGAGGATCTCCAACAACTCTCTAGGCGTCTCTTGTGGCGTTTCATCACCCTTAGCTCCTCGGTAAACCAAGGGGCCAGGGTGGTTCGTCGCCGCAGGAGAGGCCGCAAAGGCGCCAACCGGTCTAGGGCCCCGGTAGTCGCACTATTCCATGCGTCTACCAGGTCCTCCACTCGGGGGCGGGTCAGGTCCACAGGAGGTGGCCCAAGCTCCGTCTGGAACCTATCTGGTTCCATCAGGCGCTTGGGGCAGAACCATCTAATACCTTCCGGTTCCGCCTCCTCGCGGCGGGGGGTAGCACCAGGGAAGTCAAGCCGGAGAAGTGAGTGATCCGACCATGACAGGGGAATAATGGCTGGATCCCCTATTCCCAGATCACTCATCCACTGGCCAGAGACAAAGACAAGGTCCAGCGTGTGGCCTCCCTCGTGAGTAGGGCCCTGAATTAACTGGGTCAGGTCCATGGCTGTCATGGAAGCCATGAACTCCCGAACCCCCTCAGACGCTTCTCCCATCGACGGCAGATTAAAATCCCCCATCACTAAAAGTTTGGGGGTCTCAACCGCCACCGATGAGATCAGCTCAAGGAGTTCAGGCAGGGCCGCTGATGTATAGCGAGGAGCCAGGTATACTATCAGCAGGCCCAACTGCCTCCCTGGGCCCCATCTCATGACAAGGGACTCACACCCGGATGTCTGTGGCACGGTGAACTCTCTCGGCTCTAAGTCTTCCCGGATAATCACTGCTACCCCGCCGCCCCTTCCCTGGGCCCGAGGCTGGTGAAATGCTCGATAACCTGGCGGGCACATTTCCACGAGGGGTAAACCTCCCTTGTGGCCCAACCAGGTCTCGGTTATTCCTGCGAGGTCCGGCTCCCCCTCCAAAATTAGATCGTGAATGAGGGGGGCCTTATTAACAACGGACCTCGCGTTGCATAACAGCAGTCTCAGGCCTTGGGTCTGTAGATCCTGACCACCTAGTATGCAGGGGTTGGTACAAACGACCGGGAATGACCAAAAACCCCGGTCTCCCAACCGACTACGCGCTCTTAATCTGTCCTCGCACCTGCCCCTCCCCACGACCGTTGGTATCAAAGAGCCCTGCACAGGAATGCTATCTTCCCTCTCCTCCCCCACTCCGCTCCCTCCTCCTTCGACCACACCAAGGTGCCTGGCTCTCCCATCCCTCCTGTCTTGTCCCCCCCCCATCCCTGTAACCCCTTACAATTTTTAAAAAACAATTAATTAAAAAACCCCTCAACGAGCACTTCCTCCACCTCTCTGGGTTAATGAACCCGTCCTCAAGGTGGGCCCTCGAAAGGGCTGGAGGCCATAACTGCAAGAGGGGGGACTCTCGTAGCTGTAGCAGGTCTAGCCTCGTGTATAACATAATTGGACAGGGCCAAGTTCATCAAGTGGGTGCTGTAGATGATAATATGCATCAGCAGCCGCAATTCCCACTAAGGGGATGGTCCTGGCAAGAGGATAGTCCAGGCAAGGGGATAGGCTGATGAAAATAGTCCGCATCAGAATGGAAATGATGGTTGATGGAAATAAGATAAAATAGCCAGTTGATGGATAAAAGATTGCAGCTAAGAAATAGTTCGTAATAGATGGTAGGTCATAATAGGCGGTAGGGCGAATAGCCCATAGTAAGTAGGTGGTAAATGAGTGGGGGGGTAGTGGTGAGTACAGCAAAGCACTGGGTCTGACCTTCTGCATGGGCCTCTGATGTTCCAAGCCTCCATTCCATGGCCTGCCATGGTTGTGAATGGTCCTCCGTCCATTTGGCAATCCACATTCGTTGTTATTGGGCCCGGGAGGGCTCCATCGGCCTCCCTGCGGCCTCCCTGCAGCCCTTCCACCGTTCTTTCCGTTCTCTACTTCCTCCGGCGCCTCAGGCCTCACTCTCCTTCCCTTCTTCCCTTCGGCGCCTCGGATCTCACGGGCCTCCCTCGGGCCTTGCACTCCTTCCCAGGGCCCTCTCGCCGGTCTAAAGCACAATCGCCGGCTAGCTTGGAGCTCAGCGATCCATAGATTTATAGTTTGGGCTGCTCGGCTCTCCTGGGTTGCCACCATCTTTTTAAGTATCCCTAGCCAAAATCCGCCCAGTCACACAGTCACACAGACCCCCGCCGCCGTCCTCCACCTCCTCCAGCCTTCTCTGCCCTCTCCACTCAAGTCTTTACCGCTGCGCTGCTCCGCTGGCGCTGGCGCTCCGTTTCTCTGCCGCTCCGACTCAAAAAACGCCAGCCGCCATGCTGGCTTAAAACGCCAGCCGCCTTGCCGCGCTGACTGGCGCGCTATCTTCCTCCTGTCCGGCTACCCGGCCGACCCAATGGGCCAGCTTGGAGCCGGGCAGGGTGCCAGGATCTTCGGCGCCCGAAATCCCCGACCCTCAAGGTGGAAATGAGGGTCGGCAGCATCCCGCCCGTCAAAGAGCCCTCCGCATCTAGCGGAGCTCAGAAGCAGTCCTCCATTCCCTCCGGAAGCTCCTCCTCCTCCTCCAGCCATCTTTACCTTATCTAATCTAGAAACACTGAATATGGGGGTCTTCCAAATATTGCTGAAATACAAATTCAAAAACCCCAAGTCCACATGGGTAGTGATAAGGTTGAAGAATTATCAGAGTTCTGGAAAAGCATAAGTCTAAGGTACCTTATCATTGCTGCATAATAACAGGCAAAGGTGATTTCTTCATAGCCCTAACAGAAACTAACCACTACTTTTTCAGCCCAGCATGAATGATGGTGTTTCCTTCGATGAAATTCTGAGAAAGATCAAAGGATCCTAAAGAAGTGTCCCACTACTCTTTGCTTATCTTTTTAAATCAGAAGTTTTAAACAAATCTCCTAGAAATTAAATGAAATGCCTCTCTTCAATCAAGGATCAGTAAATCAAGAATTATGTTCTTGGCAATAGATTATTTTTTAAGTAATATCCAGGCAGATCATTGTGAATTGTTATTAATTTAAAATTGAGAAGGTTCTAATAACATACAATTTTTCTGTGGCATTTTTGTGTTTAAACACAAAATAATTGTGGCCTCATATCTAAATAGTGACAAAACTTACTTCATCTTTTTACTAGCTTTTTCCGCATTGCAGTGATCTCCTAATCCCTTTCTTTAACTATGTTTCCAGTATATAAAATAGTAAAATGTGTATCATTCACCACACATGCTATGTCAGCTGTCCCAGGTTTATGAATATAAATTGCAATGGAAATGAAGTGGAGACATTTCAAATGGATAACTATCACAATTCTCTGGGTATATTCAACAGACCCCTATTTTAGATGGTGTAGGTCATATAAAATATCAATTGGGAATGTGATAATGTATGCCAAAAAGTCTGGAAACTGAATAGAGTTGAAACCAGATAGCTAGTACATGAGAAAGCTGCATTACGTACAAGGCACAATGGAAAATCAAAAGCATAGCAGCCCTGTGTAATAAATAAGCACCTTTGTGCTTCCTATAAGTGTAAACCCAATGATGTAGACATTCAATATTGGAGCCAAGTGTTTAATTATTCACAAGCATTTTCCCCATGTACCTGCACAGCTTTAATAAGCAATTCATAAAACATAAAAATGATGATTTATCCATATGAATATAAAATCTATTATTTCTATATATTAAAGAGAAATGGCTATGTATTATAAAAACTACTTTACAGTAATTTTCCATTTAGACATTTATGAGATTAGTCAATATATACTCATTTTCAGAGCTAGGCTTCAAGAGTTGCAAACTTACAAACCTGGTATAATTTCATAGGTGTTTTAGTTACAGATACAATGCTGAAAGGTATTGGAGCTTATTATATGTGTCTGAATAGTTGATTTGCTTCTTCCCACTTCCATGCTAATATTCAACTTTTACCCATAACTTCCACACATACCCAACAAAGGCATAATTACATTAGCTAATGTGCCACAACTTTTGACTCATGCTTGTTTCTAGGGTTTAATAAGACAAGGTGACATTTCAATTTGTCTGGAGTTTTCAGAATTATTTATGACAGGATGCTTCCTGCATAAACCTGAGGTCAATCAACACGCACATGAATGTAATAATAATAGCAAAACCAAAACCTAGTGCCTCAATAAATGTTATTCAATATCGATAGACCTCAGCTTACACCCAATCATTTAATAAGCATTCTAATTTATGGAGACACTGAATAAAGGAAATTAAGACCAGTCCTCAGAGCTTCCTATGATCACATGATCACCATCCAAGTGCTTAGCACCAGGTTCACATTACATCCTAGCCTCTGGCAGTAACATGACCATGGCTTCCATGATGTTCTCTATGGCTTCCTGCAGTCAATGGGGAAGCCAGCTGTAAGTTGAATGTCACACCCATGCTTAACAACAGCAACAAGGAATATCAGAATGATGTCAGTAAGTGGAGGAGTCATGTGACATTACATTTTATTACTGTGGTGCTTAGCAATGGCAATTTTGATTCCAATTGCTGTCATAATTTGAGGACTATCCATACAACCAACAATACAGTCCCAAGATTCTCTATCCCCTGTTTGGGGGGGGGGACCCAGCTCTTCATGGCTTTCTAAGGGTTAAACTAAAGGGCTGGAGGGTTACAAAGTCCCAGGAACAAAAGTGTTTCCTAGGTCCTGCTAGATGATAACATTTGAGAGAATGAACCTGGAACATGCCTCCTTATCTGACTAGATGGAACAGGCAGATACCCACAGGGAATGGCACTCTGGCAAATAATAGCAGGTTTGCTGCTGGAACAAATAGCAATGAATGTCCATGAGGTAGGCGTAAGAGATGTGTCAATCCAGACTTTCTGCAAGCCAAATTTCTAATCCCAATTGCCATTTTCTTTGCCTTACAAATCATACAGAAGCACTCTCTTTACTGAATAGTTTGTTTCTAAAATTAAAGCAGACAGTTGACAAGATCAGTGAGGCAGAAGTCAACTTCAATCTTCTAATAGCTGAGTTCACTTTTACAAGAAAATAAACACAAACAAAACCCTTTTTAAAATAAAACAAGCAAATGAACAAGCAGCAGAGTGCAATAATCAGTGCAGTACACAGGGAAGCAGGCACTGATTTGATAGGAAACACCAAATTTGAGAAAATAAGGCCATTTCCTCCCTGGTGACGTTGCTCTATACCCATCAGCTATCATTAAGACAAAATAAATTATATCATCACTGTTGTAAATTCAGCATATGATGACTGCAGAAGATGCTCTAAGTTATGGAGGGAAATGACTAACCAATCTTAAAGCCATTCATGGTACGCCTATCCCAGCAAAGAGCAGTAAAAGCAACTGAAGCCGTATTCATTTTTCTTTTACTCTGCAGAGTTTCCCCAGACACAATCCCACGACTCAGCTTTCTATCCATCCTTCTTCATTTTTTTGTTTGCATCACCTGCAGTGTTATTGCTTTTTTGTGTTTTGTTCATTATATGTGAAAGTCTGTTCAGGATCTTTAATAAACAGCTACTGGCTTTCTAATTTGTACATTGCATCTGCTCTTTTCTGAATTCCTACTTAGAAGCATTCATACAAAGTTTTGTACCATAGATGGATATAGAGAGGAAACGTTACATTGATAAAATAGCTGCTGCTGACATAATCTTAATTTAAATTAGAAGTAATATTTTGAACTTTCAAATCAGCAGTTCTATTGCAAGCAGCACTAAGAGAGGTCATTTGATTTGTATAACCATTCCAACTTCTAGATTTTATTTTGCTGCTTTCTTTTCTATATGCAGTATATCCACCCACCCACCTCAATTGTATTACCAATAAACATCTACACATTTATAAAACACAGAAAAGGGTCATCCATTAAAACCTGTATTTTTATAGTTAGTTTGATCCTTGGGCAATTAAAAATGTTTTCAAAATCAGAAGAATTCTTGAACTAGAACAATTATTTTACTGGATAAGTCATTACTAATATTTGGCATTAGCTTACCTCTTCCATAAGAATTATGAAGGTAGTGTTGTAGCCTTGTTCTGTAACCAACTTGCCAGTGGATGTGAGAATATGTAACCCACGGGGAGCTTTGCCTGGACACTGTTCAGGCTTGGCTGCATATTTTTCTTGCAAACCATCTGTGCAGTTATTAGAAACAATCCTCCGATATCTGTGGAATGTTATAATTTCATATTATAAAATTCACAAATCTCAAGTTTCATAATTCAGCTGAAGAAATAGAAAGGAAACCTATATGATTTGCAAGCATCCATATCAAACATCTGAAAAATAACTTCAGGTACTATTCAAGTAGAAAATTCATTAAGCTGCAGTTCATTGCACATTTACATATTTTCATATCCCTTATTCCCTTGCCATGAGGTCATCTCACCATATCTTTAGCGAGGTGTTACTTTTACATTACTGTATTTTAAAAGAAAAAGAAAAAAAGGGAGAAAAATGAGCTTTTATTTCAATAAGTTCTAACAAAAGTTTTCCTGACACTAGTGCAGTGATGGCGAACCTATGGCATGTGTGCCACAGCTGGCACGCGGAGCCATTTGTCAGGGCACGCGAGGTGCTGGTTTGTTAGCTGGCTAGCGCGCATGCGCGCGCTGGCCAGCTGAGTTCACCTTTTTAAAAGCCATTTTTCGCCCTCCCTAGGTTCCAGAGGCTTTATAGGAGCCTGGGGAGGGCGAAGAGAGCCTCCCCCGCCCACCCAGAGGGCCTCCGGAGGCTTCAGGGACCGTCCGGAGGCTTCCCTGATGCCTTCGGAGTGCTTAAAATGACCCTATAAAGGGTCTAAGCATTAAACGACTCCTATAAAGCCTCTGGAGCCTGGGGAGGGCGAAAAAAGCATGTAGAAATGGGGGGGTCGTGCGTTGTGCGCGCATGCGCACTGGGGGGGTGTCACGCATTGCATTATGGGTGCGGCACACCCGCACATGACCCCCCTGCGCTCCCCCCATTTGTGGCACACGAGTCAAAAAAGGTTCGCCATCGCTGCACTAGTGTGTCTCTATTTGAGCTAACTCAGTACTCCATGACATCACGTTGGCCATATGACTGTCGAAATGTCTTCAGACAACCTTGGCTTAATGGCTTTGAAATGAAGGTGAGGACCACCCACTATAGCCAGCAACAACTAGCAGTGTAAAATCCACAGGGATTCCTTTACCCTTTGTTTTAGTCCATTTGAACGAAATCTGGGACAAATATGCATCTATTTTATATTGCATCTCCATGCGGTTGCCCTCATCTTGACCCTAACCATGGTAAAACAGATGTAACTTATTCTTAGGTTAGCTGGTATTAAAAGAGTATTTTCCCTTTCAGCCAACAACATCCAATGTTATGCTTCACCAATCGTAATGCTAAAAGCAAAATCAAATGATGAGTGGAATCATAAAGGCATTTATTGGCTATTTGAGATTGATGCAGGTATATGCCTACAGTCTGGTTCCTGATTTTCCATCTGTACCGTCTTTTTGCTTATATCTGAACACAGAAGTTCTGTGTGGATGGCTCTGGATTTCTATAAAGCAGACAAATTAAGGAGATGGGGGGATTCATAACATGGGGATTCCTTTTGTGTTCCATTGACAGTCCTGTTCTAACTATGTGAAACAGGTTCCTGCTACAAGCTCATATCTACTCACTATATGAATAATGGATGTCAACATTTTACATCCTCGGTGGAATGGTGAAAGCCATCAGCAGCCAGAAAATTTAATAAGTGGTCTATCAGTATTGGGCAATAACGCCGGTCTGCTCATTTGCAGTAAAGCACTCAGTAAAGCAATAAGTGTTTAAGATTTATGGCCCATTGGAAATTTAGCACAAAGCTGCAATTGCATAACAGTTGAGCCACAGTATGAATCTGCTCCTCTATGCCCCCTGAACAGAATACAAGAGGAAGTTGGCATATGGAGAGGAGGGGCTAATGTTGTGATGATACGGATGTGCAGTCTTGATGCTTCAATACTGCAGCCAATACTTTTGCTGCTAGGTGGTCCAATTGAACCTAAACCATCCTGCAGAGATGGTGAACAGGAAGAATATGTCTTGCTGATCTCAGAGACATCGCAAAGTCCCTGATGGATCCAAGAGAAATTCTTCAAGCTGGTGACAAAAAATCTAGCCATTAGGCTGATGAAGTCGGGGCGGCTCCAAAACAGAAGGATACAGAAAGAGAAAGTGTTTCCAGTTGGTGAGGATATTTTGCCGTTTTAAAAGAGACTGCCTATAAAAAACTTAAAGTTAATTTAAATTTGAGAACAGAAGAAATAAGTGACGGAATTAAGCTTTGAATGGTTTTGGACAGTGGGTTATCTTACTTTTCAAATGCTATGTTCATGGATGGAATTTATGCAAGCCTTTTAAAATGAATGGATTAAGTTTTCTTCTTCTATTTTTTTTTTCTTTTATTATTATTCTTTGTAACCTATGGTCTAAAATTCTCCTTCTTCACTACTGTGGGTATTTTTTCTCCCTTTCTTCTCTAACTCATTCAAGAATTTGACTTTTTTAAAACTTGGAATATAAAAGAGTTACAAAAGGAAACAAAGAAAATTGTAACAACAGAGGGAAAGAAAAACACTTCTACTCAGAGGCTGGAGGTTTGTGTATTGGAAACAAAACACTCTTACTTTCCTCACTGATTATTCTGGCTTGGCACTTCAAGGTCTCACCATTTGTTTATAGAGAGTGATAAGAAGAAAAGCATACAGATGTTCCTTTGAAGTATATCTTTAACCAGAGAAAAGTGAAAGTAAGACATTATGAATTTATGCTTAATCTTGTAAAAACCTAACAAGCCAGAGCAGCAGTGTTTGTCAGCTGGAGATAATGGCACAACTTCAACAGCAGAAAGAAATTTTAAGCCTGCAAAAGATATTGTTAGAAATTCAGAAATTATTAAATACATTGAGAGAACGGAGAAGAAATTGGAAAACCTAGAGCATCTAACAGTAAAATATGATGAAGAAATTGGAGATGTTTATCAAGTGGAAAAAGTGGAGGTTAGAGTCCTAAAAACTGAAGAGGAAAATGACCATAAAGAAATTAAATCCGTTGATATCTATGGTGATTGGTTTGTGTCTGGAAATGGAAAGAGTGGGACACTGAAAGAGGGATTAAATGGAGGGGAACTCTACCCAGATGGCAAGATACAGAAGAAGAAAAAACAAAAGAATTTATGAATTTAAAGAGACAAATTGATAAAAGGAAACAGAAGAAGGGCATCAAAATTACATTAACAAGCAATAAGTTTCTAAGAGGAGTCCATACAAATTTGATTAAGGAGATGGTTAGAGGACTGATACCACAAATGGCAGAAGACATGGGACTGTTTTTCTACTGGAAAGATACAGGTTGATAGATGGAAGTGCATAATTTAAAACTAGTTAAACTTAGTGAAATTTAGTGACAATAAATATAGTCAAATAAACAACTGATAATGATAATGATATATACATATGCATTGTTACCGTATGATAAGTAATAATTTTATATGAATATTTGAATGGTACCCATGAAAGGAAGATTAGAAATATTTTTGGTTATATATAAAAGCTAATAAAAAAGAACTAAGTTAAATTTAGTTTTGATTATTAGGGGGAGGGAAAATATTATGATACAGGATACAGTCAAATAAAGGAGGGATAATGATAACAATGTATATATAGGTATGGGTACAACATAAAGAAACTGGATGTAAATTGTAAACAGTGATTTGGTAAGGAGAATTAGAAATTTTTGTTACTAGATATTATGGATGTTTAGCTAGAATAGGCCATAAGAATTCAGTGTTATTGGAGGATTTTAGAAATAGCAAATAAAATGCCAGTATGTGGTTATGTTTTAAATCTTGATATATTTTATGATGAGGGACAATTGTAGTCAAATAAAAATGGAGGTATGATGATGGTAATATGTATAAATATCTGAGTTAAAATACTTGAGTTAATATGAATTATGGTTGATGACTGTGGAAGAGATGCACAAACGTTTTTTGTAACCAGCTGATACACTTTCTACAGTATGTAAAAAAAGGAGGATTCTTTGTGTTGAGTTTGTTTTGAAAATAAAAAATAAAAACATAATAAAAAAGAGGAAGTTGGCATATGTCATTTTTTATAAAAAAAACAAATGGTTTTGAAAGAATTCTAAAGAAAAGAATTCTACCTCATATATTTATGTTACATATCTTAAAATAAACAGATATAAAAATAGTTTTTAAACAGATCTTTCTTATTTTTGCTTATATTACACTGCTGTGTTGTGCCGTTAACTTTCATCTGGAGAGTGTTTAATTTAGTTTTACTTTCTCTAGTATCATTTATGTCAAAATCATGCAATTTCCAACCCCTGAAGTTGCATGTTGTCCCCAGGAAATTAAGATGCCGGTACCAGTAGCTCTATAAAAGTCTTCTTGAATTGTAATTTTAATGTGACAGAAAGGAGGAATATTAATTACATGGAATAAATCATGTTAATAATTTAACTTAACTAAAATTAAATTGAAATGTAATCTAAAGTAAAACAAATTTTGTCTTGCTCTTGGTCTTGCTCTTTATCTTGCCCTCGTCTTTCTTTTGACCTGCATTCTCCAATATCATACTTAAAGGAAAAATGCAGCCCACAACTAGAATTTGAATGCATTTATTTAATTCTCGTCCTTTTTTCTTATTTGCAGGATTTCTGCAAAAGTCACACTAAATACCAGCTGTAAACTCTGGAAAAGAGGCAGATATCAAAGGAATTTCTACTTACCCAGTGCTGTTCAAGTAGCTCTGGCCAAGACTACATTCTTTCATCCGAGAGGATGGGTTGAACCAGAATGCTGGGATGCACTGATTATTACTGTGTCTTTCATAACCGTAGTCACTAATAAAATAAATTTAATATATATATACATTTATCTCAACTTCCTACCACAGAGAAAAGAGAAATACATAAAATTGCTGTTCTCACAAGAACTATGTGAAGTCGGATTAAGAAAAAAACTTGCCAAAGGCTATGGCATGAGTTTGTTAGTTCAACAGAGATTAGCATCAAGGCTTCTGGGTCCATATCTAATGTGAGAGAAAACACATACTATGTCTAAGCCAGATGTACAGAAATAGTGCACAGGTAAGAAAAGAAGGAATAGGGAATATGCTTCCATCCTATTTCCTCATTTACATTTGTCTCTGGGTTTCATTCCATCCTACCAAAAAATCTATTTCTGTTAAAGGGAGATAGTTAGAACAGGCAAATATTTTAAAAGTAAACTCAATTCTAACTATTAACTGCTGTCTAGTGTTTCTAACAGCCGAAGTAGAGTAGACCGACATTCCCTTTAAAAAAAAAGACACACTATTTACAATATTTTATTCAAGATGGAGTAGTGGGTTAGATACATATGGTATATTTTCTACTCTCAGAGAAAAGACACTATAAATGCAGTAATAGATACTCTAAATGGCTATAGCAGCATCATACACTGCCCAAAGAACGTCTTAACCTTTTAAAAGGATTTTGAAAGCAATTTTTCTTACATCAAATTTAATGAGAAATGATAGCAGAAATACAATTCTTTTAAGCAAAGCACAAATATTAAGTATATTCTCCTTCTCTCTGTCTCTCTGTTTCTCTCTCTGTGCACACACGTGTGTGTGTGTGTGTGTGTGTGTGTGTGAGAGAGAGAGAGAGAGAGAGAGAGAGGGGGGGAGGGAGAGAGGGAGGGAGGTGGGGAGTAACTTGGTCTATGAATTTAGTTCCACTTTTCAAGTTCTCATATTCAGAGAATTTGCTGTATCCATGTAAAAGGTCTGCCTGAAATTTATATGAACTATATATTTTTAAATCATCCAAAGAAGTGGTGTTTTTAAATCTACTTTCTGGTTATTTTTGGATTGAAATTGTAATTTTTTTTTCTGTTTGTGCTTTTTGCACATTTACTGGTGGATGGTAAAATGGTGATTATTATTTTGTAATTTTACAACAGTGAACTCTGAGACCTTAAATAAATGAATACATTTATATCTAAAAATATTCGGTGAAATAATCATTGGAGCTATTCTGTAAGGGGGTAATCCACAACTACTTCAGGAAGTACAACAATATTGATGCATTATCTAATTACGGAAAGTATTTGGAGAGGAATTACAGCAGTTTTTCATAACAGCCCTTCCACTAATGGCAAGAAAATAACAAAGGATCATGGATTATCTCATACAGGTATTTGAACCATAGTAGACATTGTAGTTAAAATAATTGTTACATTTATGGACTGCTTTTAATGCTTTGTTTTTTGTGAGGTTCAAATTTAATCATTCTCAGTAGGTCACCCTTGCACAGTTTAAGAATGCCTTGTAGTAACTTAGTAATTAAAATTGTTCATGAGGGGGGGTCACATGTTGCCTCAAAGAACAGAAGAGCTGCATTAATATTAAATAATATTAACGACAACATAACTGAAGGCCCTGAAGGCTGCAGACTTGTTCATTAACTTCTGGTAAATGTATATTAAAAACTCACATACTGCCCACCTTCGCACTTGAAAGCCCTGGGGTATGTATGTTAAAAACTATGGAGTCCAGCTGCTGCTTCAACTTATTTGAAAAAGCTTCCCTAACAAGGGTAAATAAAGTACTAAAGGGAAAATGAAAACTTCAAGGAAGAAGGGTAGAAAGATTTCATGATTCATTTTTCTGTGAAGCTTGAAAATAAAATCTGTATTATTTTCTGATGTTATGTAATTGTGCGATCATTTAGAAGTTATTTTCTTATCCAACTCACTCCTCAAGAGAGAAGTGGATATTGAGAAGATACTACTTTGCAGACTTTGGAGAGGCAGAAGGGAATAATTAAGATTTCTTTTTGAGTATAAAATGTAACTTATTTTGCCAATTAATGGTAGAATGTATTCAGACTGGAAAAAGTCTGTGAAAGCATTCCTATGAAAACAGAAACAAGTAGCAATGGACAACCTCCTGATACAATACACCAAAGAAAACAATTCACTGACTTATTTTGCAAAGTCTAATCTGAGGGAGAATAGATCACAGTTCAAAACTCAATTGGAACAGGGTTATCTACACTCTTATTGCATAGTATTTTAGAAGAGTCAGGCTGAGCAATGTAAGTGCAGCTTGATGCCAAGCATGTAAAATAAAAGGGTTCTAAGAAAAGTTGATAAAATAGAAACTGGCTAAGGTGACTCATGTCTTCATTACTGTCTAGTCAGACTACTGTAATGTGCTTTATTAGGTGCTGCCCTTAAAGAATATTTGAAAAAAATACAATTGATCTGAAACGCAGTAGTTCATATTCTTTGGGGTTTCCAGCACTGAAAGCACAATTTTTGCAGACCCTGCAATGGATGTGAATTGGTTTCTGGATCTAATTTTTAAGGTGTTGCCCTATAATTTTTTTATGGCTTGGTGCCTGGGTGACCTGCAGGATCATCTACTCCATCAATAATTGATCTAACTAATTTGATCTCTCATGGAGAAACTGCTGTAAATCCTACTCTTTGGTGAGGGTCTGAAGTAAGATGGTGTGCTTCTCTGTAGCAAAGTGAACATTGCAAAATAGCCCCGTTGTGAAGATCAGACTGGTTCTGTCTTTCTTGGTTCTTTAGATGCTTTTAAAAATTGAATTGTTTCAGAAAGTTTCCTTCTGATATGAAGATGATGATGTTTTGTTTTATTTAACTTATTTATACATATTGCTACACATTTTAAATCAGTTCGTAATTGTGTTATTCCTAACATGGATATTTTATTTTATTGTTATTGTGGTTTGCCTTCATTCTATTTAAGCTGCTGAGACTCTCTTTGGATTGTGGTGGCATACAGATATATTTAATTGATAAATCTTACCATTCAAAGTCCCACTCAGCACAGATGCATGGTTCTGAAACCACTGTTCTTGAGTAATCTCTAGATAATGCGCACCAGGCCCCTGATTTACGTTTCTTATAGATCTTCCTTTCTCCCATGACACAAGGTTCGCCCTTCAATGCAGAAGAATACTGAGTTGGAATAAAACATGTACTCTTCTGTACAGGTTAATTATACAAGGTGCACAGATTCTTAACTTTCCATACTAGAGCTCCTTACTTTGAAAGTTGAGTCCTTACGCTATCATTATTATAGAAACAAGAACCAAGTACAATTATGTGACAATTGAAAGTTTAATGAAATACAAGGAAAATAGGAAAACACTCTGATGAAATTTTGCCTGTTGTCAGCCCTTCAAAGTAGCCCACAATGAAAAACAGCAAGATTGTTTTGAATTTCTTTATCACAGTTCCATTTTTCTAAGTGATATTTCTGGCAAGTCTCTCCTTAATGTCTCGTTCTTTCCTTCCCCAAGATACATTTTGTCTACAATTTGGCTTTAAGATGATAGCAGAAACCAACCCCCTCCCCCATTATTTCCTTTCTTCCCTGTACTTCCATTTCATTTATGTGGCTACTTCTGAAATTTTGTCACTCATAACTTTGTTTTTCTGATCATATCAGTCCACTCAGTTAACTTAAGCAATTATTTGTCTGACATTTTGTGAACGGCCATAGTTAATTTTATAGTATCGTATTCAGATTTGCATTGTTTCTCATCTTTCAATCTAACTAAATCCTGTAATTTACATTCATCAATTTATAACAACACTTGCGTCTAGGAATAGTAGTTCATCTGGGAGACAGAAACACACAGTAGTTCATATATTCCTACCTGGTTGTGTAAATGCCATGACTGGAAATCATCCTTGGTACATCTTCTGCTAAAGATAGATTTATAATCCACTTTTACTAGTTGCCATTCAGAACGGAGATTGAGATGGCCAAAGATTCTGAATATTGGTGAAAGATTAAAGAAAAGTAACAAAGAGAGAGAGAAAGAGAGAGAGAGAGAGAGAGAGAGAGAGAGAGAGAGAGAGAGAGAGAGAGAGAGAGAGAGAGAATATATACATAGATTAAACCCAGATAACAATTTTCCATACACGAAACATGTATTTGAAAATAGTTTTGCAAATTCAAATTATAGAAAGAAGGAAAAGAAAGAAAATGAATGAATGAATGAATGAATGAAAGAAAGAAAGAAAGAAAGAAAGAAAGAAGAAAGAAAGGAAGGAAGGAAGAAAGGAAGGAAGGAAGAAAGAAAGAAAGAAAGAAAGAAAGAAAGAAAGAAAGAAAGAAAGAAAGATCCTAATTTTTGGTATTTCAAAATTTGGAAGAATAACTGAATTAGATTTTTCTACTGTGTTTATTATTCTATAGACATCCTTTCATCCAGTCCTGCAGACTCATCTTTTCTATAAAAGTGTTGATCTATGATTCTGGAAATTTTATTCATTATGGCCTATACTTATGGTGCTGAGAAAAAATGTAAAAGAAAGACTAGATTTATTTAAATCTTGACAGTTTTTTCTCTTCACAAAAATATTATGGCCTTAGGCAACTTAAACTCATGAGTTTATTTTGATTTTAATGAAGATGAGGAAATTATAGCTGCTTGATAGAATTTTTTGTTTGCTAATAAGATTATTAGAAATAATAAAATACCTGAATTCCTGGTAATCCTCCCTCTCTAACTATATATGCGTTATCATATTTGGAAACAGAAAACTGTTGGACTAAATTTTGCTTTATAACCCTAATTGTGATGGCTAGATAATAAGCGTAATTTCCTGATAGATAACCAGGAACTCTTCATTGGGATATTAAATACACACTTAACATTAATAGAGAGATAAATTTTGCTGGATGAGTTGCAAATGTTCTTTCAGCAGTTTGATATTATAAGATTAGAAGCAAAGGGCACTTGTGAAATGTTTATTATTATTAGTTAGATGATATAGTTAGAAAAACCTTGGGAGAAATTCTTTCACTTTGGAATTTGGGTTATGTGAGAATAATTCAAAGAACCTTATGAGTGAAAATAAATACTGGATAGTAATAGGAATGCACATCTCAAGAATATCTCTATCTCTTTCTTCTCCATCTAATAATCACATAAATGCAGATAATTGGAGCCGCATTAAAATGTCTGTGCAATGCTTTTCAAAAGAACAACTGCCCTGGTTGTGTGTGAAAAGGGAAAATAGATGTGTTCCCATTTCTCTTACTCTGCCTAGTATGTAGAACATTTTGTTTACAGACAGTGTTGTCATCACATAGCCAAATCCCATTAGCTTCTTGGCAAAATGACTTCATAATCTTAATTAAATAATCTTTGTTGGAACAACATGCCCTTCAACAAATGAAAAGAACAATTGAGGGGGTGTATCTTCAATGGAAGTCATAAAACAATGGATAAGGCAGGTATGAAAAACGTGCAAAAATATTAAGTAGCTTTCAGATCCCAGAAATAGCAAATTTACGGTGAATGTGAGCACTGCTACTTTTTAAAGCAATAAAACAAGTGATAAAACTATTTAAAGTACAAAATATAAGTTTACACTTTTCTACATTTATCCCAACTTTATTATTTTTATAAAGATCACAAAATAGAAAATATATCTAACACTCCTTCCTCTTCCTAGTTTCCACACAACAACAAGCCGATGAAGCAGATTGGTGGGGAACAAAATTGGCTCAAATTCACCCAGTTGGCTATCATGCCTAAAGAAGCACTATAGTCTCCTGATTTATATCCTGGTGCCTTAGCCACAACCTTACACATAAAATCCTATATAGAATCATGATTTGTTGTTTAATCATGGTTCTGCACCCTGTCTCCTCACATAACGTCGGCATGCTTCCCAACCATTAACAAGCGTCATCTGATGGATTCCCAGAAGTGTGCCTTCTCTGGTTTAGCACTGATACTCTGAAATAGCTTTCCTTGGTGATTTGAACAATTTCTACTTTGCTCTCCTTTCAAGTGTTCCTTGAAGATCTGATTTTCTCCTAGGCCTTGGGCTTGAATAAGTGCAGGTTTCCTTTGGATTGTTGTATTGTATGAAGTCACTTGTGGTTTGTTCTGCTTTGAACTATTGTTTTCTCATATTCTTTTTCCATTATTCTTCACCTCACATCGTTATTTGGAGTTGGCAAGCTTACAAATATAATAAATAAACTCAGAATACTTACAGTCTATATAAATAGATATAAGCTTACTTCCCAAATAACTTCCCTGTTACACTGGCTTTTATTCACATTTTACTTTAATAAACATTCACATTTTTGCAATTATAGATTCAAAACCTATAATATTTTTTAAATTATTATTTCAATTGATTCACAGCCAAAATTTACAAATATATTCTAAAATTTGGTATTGAATAAGAAGAGTAAACTATTTTTAAAATGTTATATAATACACCTAAAATCACAACTCACTGATGTCTTATTAAAAACATAGCTCTAATAGCCATAGTTAAAAATCTGGTGTAAAATCTCTGTAATTTTAGGGTTATAATCTAACAAAAAGAAATTACTCAAAAGAATCTTCTCCTGATTTTGATTTAAAATAGGCCAAAAAATTTCCTGCCAAAAACTCTTTTTTTTCTAGTAATTTTTATTATTTTTTCTCTTTTCAACATATGTTACAATCGTTATGTCAACCTTTTGTACATTGTCATATCGTCTTATCTATACATGTTTTTCTCTTTTCACTATATATTACAGTCATTATGTTAACATTTGTACCTTGTTATATCATCTTATCTATACCTGTTTATAATATTCCGCTTCTATATTTACATACTTTTATACACAGTTCTATACGTATTTATATATATTGTTTTTGGCTTAATTATTTTTCTTGTTTTCTAACCATTCATACCAATTATTCCAGATTTCATAATATTCCAATTCCTCTTTATCTTTTAATTTTAGGGTTAATTTATCAATCTCTGCGCAGTCCAGTGTTTTTTTTATCATTAATTCGTCCAGGGGAGTAGTAGTTTGTTTCCAGTATTGAGCAAAAGCAGTTCTAGCTATAGTTAGAAGATGTGTTAGTAAATATTGAATTTTTTTGTGTGTATTTTCCTTTGATTATTCCCAGCAAGAAGGTTTCGGGTTTATATTTTATTTGTTCTCTCGTGATTCCTTGCACCCATTTCCAATTTTTTTTCCAATATTTTTGTGATTCCGGGCAAGACCACCACATATGATAGAAGGTCCCTTGTTCTTTTTTACATTTCCAACAGGTTGGTTTCAGATTTGGGTATATTTTAGCCAATCTTGTTGGTGATAGGTGCCAACGATAAAACATTTTGTATATATTTTCTTTCAATGTTGCTGATCGTGTTAATTTATAGTTTATGTTCCAAATTCTTTCCCAATCTGCTAGATCTATATTATAACCAAAATCTTTCTGCCAAAAACTCTTGTAAAATTCACAAAACAAAAAAAAAATGATCCACCATTTCAAGATTGAGATCATTAGAGGGACAAAATCTTTGACAGCTGGGGATTTGAATTCTATAATAGAGCTCATGGATGTCCAAACTGTGGCCCAGGGATTGCATGTGGCCCTGGACAGTTCCCACAAGATATAACCCCACAATGCAACCCACAAGAGTGCAAACTTTCAACATTATTAGATGATTATATATTATAAAACTATATTAAATATTTTATATGTGGCCATATAAACATACATTGTTATATTAGACAATTTCTTTTCACTCAGTGCAGCTCAGGCAAACCAAAAGTTTAGACAACCTTGTTATAGCATACTCAACAGTAACACATTTAATCTGGCTATTGAAAAGGCTTTTTCGTATTTACTTAAATATAAATTATTCAGATATTTTAGGGAGATGAAAAGTATATCTGGAATTAATTCTAAAAGTTATAGGTAAACACAAAATCATCATTTGAGCCATCAATTCCTTTCTGAATTAACTCATAATTTTTCTTCAACCTAATGAAATTCTAATGACATACCCCTAGAAAATAAATAATACCGGTAGGAATCAATGCCAATCAAACTAATCTTTAGGTCATCTCTTTAAATCATATATAACAACAAAATATTCACTTTGGATTTCCTAAAGCAATTCTTCCTTGGTTTTAAAAATATACATTTGCAAACAAGAGTTAATAATGGTTAGTCAACACTTTGTTTTTAAAACCAAGAAAAAGCCATGGTGGTGCAGTGATTAGAATGAAGCATTGCAGGTTAATTCTGCTGACTGCCAGCAGTATGATTTTGGCTCAAGTTTGACTCAGCCTTCCAGCCTTCTGAAGTGGGTAAAACAAGGATCCAGGTTGTTGGGAGCACTATGCTGACTCTGTAAACTGCTTACAGAAGGCTGCAAAGAACTGTGAAGTGGTATATAAGTCCATGTGCTATTACTATTGTCTAGTTTCCAGGAAAATAACAGAATTTAAAAGAGAACTTTGAAATTTCAACTGCACTTGGGCTACCTTGTTATCTG
Organism: Natrix helvetica; assembly: GCF_964273705.1. Lineage (NCBI taxonomy): Eukaryota > Metazoa > Chordata > Lepidosauria > Squamata > Natricidae > Natrix > Natrix helvetica. The sequence continues at coordinate 54,022,769 of NC_138551.1, read as the reverse complement.
GAAATATAATCTAAATTGGAGCCTCATAAAATTTGAAATGCATTTTTTCCCCATAAAATCATGTATTTCTGCAGGAACATTTTTGAATGAACATATTGAAGCAAGCCATCATAGTAGATTTTTGTTTTCAAAAGTACTGCCTTTTAATTATATTGCCAGGATAAAGCATGATTCAATAAAGCACCCAAATAATTAAAATTCACTATATGCGTAATCACATGATTATGAATTTTCTTGGTGTATTTTTAATTTTTTTTCCAAAAACCAACATTTTAAGTTTTATTATAGTTAATTTAGCTCAGAATTTGGTGCTTTTAACATAATAAATAGCTACCTTAAAAACAGCAAATGATTTACCTTTCGGAGAAATAGAATATTTTCCTGTTAGGTAGGTTAATATAAAACACTGGTTGATCATTTACCTGCATTTTCTAAAAGCAGCAATTACTTAAAGCAAAGTGTCTCTCAAGCTAAGAGAATAATTTTTCATTTAAATTCTTTCTCATTATTGCATGAAGTTTCCTGGGACTGATAGCAGACTATTGGCCTCTAACTGACAAGGTCTTCTGTTTCTCCTTTCTTATAGTCCCATTCCATTCAAAGGAATTAAATTGGATCTATTGCAGGTCATTAATAAAGAGATCCACCAAATTAGATTTTCTTTAAGGAGTTGACTATAATGGTTATATTATTCTGTCTAGGAACCTTATAAGATTTTATTTTTTATATAAATAATAATGTTAAAGATTTATGATCTCGTGAGGCTGCCTTACTAGCTACCCAGGGTCACATGTGGCCCACAGGCCATGGGTTGGACATATGTACTATGAGGGTATGAAACCAGTGTTCTATCTAGTACTGGTATTGGTATAAAAACTGGAGTTTCAGTGACTCATATCCTATTATTTTTAAGCAGACCAACTAAGTTATCAAAACAGAGAACTTCACAGTGTGATTTTAATTGTTAGAAAGATTTTTAAAAAGACCTTTTCTCCTTGTGTGATATATCATTTGATCATATAAAAATAGCCCAAGAAATAAAAATAAAATTGAAATATAAATATGATAGCATTTAATAGCAAAATAATATAGCATGACGCCATCACTGAGCTGTGAATAAGAATGGATGTTAGGATCTTAAAAGAGCTTTAGTTTTACTGTTTGTTCACCCCAATTATTAACTAGTCCCTTATCTTTAGCAGCTGTAGGGTGATGTCTCAAGAACTACCTTAACTAGTCTGATGGTTTAATTATAGTTTTCTTTTATGAAGAGGATCAGTATTTCATTTCTCATTCTTTTTCTTATAGTCTATTCCAAAAAAGTATATTCAAGACAAGGCATCATTATTTCTTTTGACTACTTTTCTTTTTCTATTTAAGTTAATATTCTTCATTCTGCTTATAAAATATGTTCCTTTAACATTCATTTTCAACACTGTATAGCATATATACAAATGATCAACTAGTCCCTGATAACACAATTCTATTAATCTATGCAGATGATACAGCAGTGGCCACACAAGGATAAACTTTTGATGAGGTAACTGGGAAAGTTATGGTAGCACTTGAAGAATTAGGACGTTATTACACATCAACCATTTAAAGCCCAACTTAAATAAGACCCAAATGTGTGCTTTCCACCAAGATGCAAGGGAAAAATTGGATATTTTGTGGCATTGTGGTCGGAAACTGACTACAGCACTGTTCAACACTAAAGTAACTTGGCATGACACTCAATGGGGTGCTCTCTTTTAAACAGCATTACCTGGACACTAAGGCTAAAGTCAGCTCATGCAACAATATCATCAGGAAATTGATAAACTACAACTGAGAAGTTCAACCATCTACATTGCACATCAGCTTTGGCCTGGTGTGTCTCTGCAGTAAAGTATGCTGCTTCATATTGTTGGGGGCAATATGCTGACTCTGTAAAGTGCTTTGGGAGGACTGTAAGGTATTGTGAAGCAGTATATAAATCTAAGTCACATTGCTATCAGACAATCATATGGGATGGGACTTTGTACAATTCAAGCAGTACAGATAAAAAAAGATTTTAAGATGAAATAATTGTTTGTCTAACATATATATATATTTATTTATTTATCAGTACAAATACAACACAAATATATAAAAAAAAGGCAACATTAAAAATAAAAAATAAATGGTTTTCTGCCTGCATGGTCTTCTGTGATGAAGCCGAAGGACAGAAAGAGGGAGTAGTGACCTTCCTCCCATATTTAGGCATACCAGGGGTTGTAACACAAATATCGAGCTAATTAGCTCTCATCAGCTAGCCATACCCTTACTGGGATTAGAACCCAGGCTGTATATATCTTAGGCAGGAGTCTTAACCACTAAGTCATACCAGGGGTTGTAACATAAATACATAAATACATACATACATACATACATACATACATACATACATACATACATACATATATATATATATATATATATATATATATATATATACAGTATATATGAATGACAATATATCATATTATATATATATATATATGTATATATATATATATATATATATATATATATATATATATATATATACGCACGCACGCACGCACGCATACATGCACGCACGCACACACGCATACATACATACATACATACATACGCAGGATCAGGGACAGTTCCTCCAAGAAAAAGGGTGTAATAAAAGGAAATCCATCATTATAAAATAATAAATAACAAAAGCTATTTTAAAAGTGAAAGTAAGCCTGCTAAGAACAAAACATTCAAACATAATTCAGTGCTGAGGTTCTAAATTCTGCTGTACCTTCTTCTCAGCTTTCTAATACCTGTCCTCAAACACAACAGTAGTGGGATGATATTAGTTGGTAAAGTATTCCAAAGAAGTAGGGTTACAAGGGACCGAAGATATGATTCTTTTGGGCCAACCAAGGGCAATCCATAAAGAAAGCCAAATAAATAATACTTTGTTCAATGTATTAGTTGGGCAGAAGCTGCTGGCAGAAGATATCCCATGGATAACCAGAATATTACTGGATATTATCCAAAGGAAGTTTTGAAATTGATTTGTAGAGCCTTTGTTACTACCCCATGTAGCATTATGTAGCATTAAGCTCCTAGAAGAGCTTGTGTCTTTGAGAAGGAAATTGCTGGATTGGACTGTTGTCAAGAACCAGAGAAACAGATTAGTCTTGTCTAAGACTTGTCAAGTCATCGTGCATCAAATACAAAATTCTTAAGAGCTGGAAAAGATGCAGTGAGAATGTATAATCTTTATGGAAGGGAAGAAATCTTTGATCATGTCCTTTTGGATTAACTGCATAAGAATAATGATATAGCCCTGTATTGCAGGAACTCTCTGACCTCTGTGTTAAAGCTCATTTTTTAAAGAAGAGATTGGACAACCATTTGTCTAAATGGTATAGAGCCATGATGGCGAACCTATGGCACATGTACCATAGGTGGCATGCAGAGCCCTCTCTACGGGCACGCCAACCGTCGTCCCAGCCCAACTCCACACATGCATGTGTGTGTGCATTCTGCCAGTCAGTTGGCCTTCAGGTCTCTGCTGCCCGAGGACAGGGTATATGCAGGGGATGCACATGTGCATGAGTGGGGGGGGGAAGGGACGGATGCACAGGGGAACTCACATTGCATTTTGGGGCTGTGTGCACCCCCCACCCCAGGAGGCCTTACAAACTCAAATGGGGCATAGTGGCACCACACAAGAGCCCCCTGTTCCACGTTTTGGGCTTTGAAAACCTCCTGCACCAACCTGGAAGCAAAAAATGGCAAGGGGGTGGAGCACATGTGCAGGGGCAACATTTAATTTTAATTTTAATTTTTTAATTTAATTAGCACTTCTAGACCACCCCCTCTCCCAAAAGGGACTCGGGGCGGTGTAACATGGGGGGGGTGTCACACATTCATGCACAGGGGTGGGACATGCAGGGGGTCACATGCTCATTATGGGTGCAGGCATGCGGGTGCGCTGTCTTGCGCACTTTCACAGCACAATGACAAAACGGTTAGCTTTCACTGGTATCGGGTTTCCTGCCTGGGCAGAGAGTTGAATTAGAAGACCTTCAAGGTCCTTCCAACTCTGTTCTTCTCTTCTCTTCTTCTATTTTATTCTATTTGTTATGCTTCTTTAATAAAGTGATTCAAATGGCTGCTGTAAAGCTTTTATGGATATTTTGAGAAATCTTGGATTTGTGGTTTAATATGAATAACTAAACTGTACAGTTCTTAATGGACATAATGGACTATTGTACTTTGAAAAAACATTTTTGAATATATGTTTGGAACATATGATGTAAAGAAGAAAAACTGATTGCTAGGAGAGATTGCTCCAGAAGAAGCCAGGGTAATATTGAGAAAGGTATGTGGGAACCATTAGCAGATAAAAAAAACACTAAATAACATCTCAGTCTTGTGAAAGGTGAGTGCATGAGAAACAGACGGAAAATCATCCTACTTTGATTCTATATGTATGAGAAGGGTTGAAGAAAATTATGGCAGGCTTTCAAGATTTTGTTGGGGTTTCAGTAGTACTTACAGTGACTTATAATTGTCTTGTACTTGTCCTTTGATTGTCACAATTATTTTTAAATAACTACTGCTTTTTCTAACAAATTCACTGTTATTGCTGCACAAGTTTGAACTGCCTGTCTCTTGTTCTTATCTCAGAATCAGGTTGAAAATAATAACAATAACAACATCCCTTCACAAACTATAAATTTAGCTATATATGGACCAACACCCAGACTTTTGAAACAATGAGGGATTGTAACATTGGAGGAATAGTTAGTTAGCAATCATGGTATAATTTTCTTGAAATGCTAAAGTCAGTATTTATCTTTGCTTCCAATATATCTGCATGTATTAAATCATAACTGTGTTGATTTAATCAAAGCCAGCTTGAGCACCAGAAGTGGTATTCAGCAGGTTCTGACCAGTTCTGGAGAACCAATAGTGGAAATTTTGAGTAGTTCAGAGAACCAGTAAATACCATCTCTGACTGGCCCCACCGCCATCTGTTCTCTGCCTTCTGAGTCCCAGCTGATTGTGAGGGAATGGGGATCTTGCAGTAAGCGTCCCCTGGAGTGGGGAGGGAATGGAAATTTTACAGTATCCTTTCCCTGCCATGCCCACCAAGCCACATCCACCAAGCCACACCATGCCCACCAAGCCACACCCATAGAACCGGTAGTATAAAAAATGAATATCATCACTGTTGATTTAAAAAAACTTACTATGAGAAATGCTATTCTTTATATAATCAATTTTATAGTAAGGCTAGAATCCTACTGACAACTTTTAAGAATTGTTTTGGTAGAAGAGAGCATACATGTGTTCACTCAAATCCCTGCGACCAATCCGCTCGCACAGAGAGGGACTTCTCCAGGTGCCGTCCACTAAACAGTGTCGGGGGGCGACACCTAGGAGCAGAGCCTTCTCTGTGATGGGCCCAGCCCTGTGGAATGACCTCCCCCCTGATATCAGGATTACCTCCGATCTCCGCTCCTTCCGTGTAAAGCTCAAGACCCACCTTTTCCAATTAGCAGGCCTGGCTCAACCATAGTTTTATCCCATTGCTCCTGACAATCTTTTTAAATTTGTAATTTTAGCTGAGGGTATTTTAGTTGTTAATTTTAATTCTATTATTACTATTGTATGCTTTTAACGAGTGTTACCTCCTCCGGATACATGTATGTGTTTGTATGTATGTGTATATGTATTGTATGTATATGTATATATGTATGGGTTTTTATTGTACGCCGCCCCGAGTCCTTTTGGAGAGGGAGCGGCTAACAAATTAAATTTATTCTATTATTCTATTCTATAAATAGTCTGAAAAGTCAATAACAAAAGTCACTAATTCATGTCTCAGATGAGCAGGACTGAATTGAAACTGCATAAGAACAATAAATATGGAAGCCCAGCTAAATATGGACAGCAATACCTTCCAGAAAATGTACTTTTGGAACTGACTGTTATATTCCTATTAAATTCCATCAACATTCAATATAAATTATGAACATTCCTTTACCACCTGAGCAGAAAGCATATACTGTATGCTCAGTCTTTTACAAAAACAAGTCAAGGATGGATGCCACTAATTTATGAGCAATTGTTTAAAAAAATAAACCTGGGAAAACATGAATTGTTTGCAGATTTATGAGCAAGTCATTTCAAAAAGGTCAGCAGCTATCCTGCTGTAATTAAATATTTCATTAATGTTTAAAATTTATAAATATTATATAAAAGCTCATCAGATTAGCCTGGTGAAATAAGAATTTAGCATATTGTTTTACCTTATGCCATAATCCATATGAATTAGAGAAAAATTCTAATTCTTCCATTAACATTTCCCTAGTCAGAAGAATTGATTAATGTGATAGATTACCAAGTTACTTATGATTTGTAAAATAAATTTGCTCAGGAAATCACAATCCAGAAATTTTAATGAAAGAAATGTTCAAACAAAAAGGCATTTACCATTTCCTCAATGTTAGCTTTACTCCGATCTGTGAAGGCTCAAGATATAAATCTTGCAGTATATATATATATATATATATATATATATATATATATATATATATATATATGTATGTATGTATGTATGTATGTATGTATGTATGTATGTATGTATGTATGTATGTATGTATGTATGTGTATATATATATATATATATATATATATATATATATATGTATGTATGTATGTATGTATGTATGTATGTATGTATGTATGTATGTATGTATATCATTCATTTCAAATTATAACTTCCAGTCACCTTTCATTCAACTTTGAATAAATCAAAGTCTTAGCTTATCATTAGGTTAGGGCTAGGCTGCTTGTCTCATATGATAGATTTCAACTTATATAAGCTTGCAATATTTTGCTATTTAACATCATTCATTGTAACATGCATACAACAGTTTGGATTTTCTGCTCTAAGTGCAACATTCTTCTTGAATCTAAAAATGCTTCCTTATAGAGAAGCCATTTTTCTTATATGGATGATGCACAGGAATGATTCTTTTCAAGAAAATATGAAATTGAAATGCTTTTAATAGCTTTATCCTAGCACCATCTTCATTTGTTCTTGCCTTAATTGTATTACAATGACTGGCCTCCAAAAAAAAAGAATTACAGACAAATGTGATCTTCACATTCACTCTATTTTTTTTTCACCCACTGACAATGAAATTTGAAAAATAATGACCATTAAAAATATAAAAAAATTTGGAACAAGAGTACCAAAAGATAGAAATAAATACAAGATAATAAGAACCAGATCAAATGATGAGTAGCCAACATAAATTATATTTGCTTATACTGTATTTTTTTTCAACAAAGTTCCTAAAGTAATTGTAATTAAAGTAAGAATAGAAACACTGAAACAATTGTCACTGCACCTAGCCATCATTTTGTATAAGGGTTATAGAACCTTTAGCTCAAACTAGCCACAATACATCAAGTTGATGTAGCCTGCAGTGAATAAAAAATCAAAGCTCTAAAAAGAAAGGTAACACTTTTTAACAGAGGTCAACCATATCACATACAAATATATGTATTTTTCTAATAAATGTAGATCCAAATGGTGTAGTAGTTAAGGCATCAGACTAGGAACCTGGAAATTATAAATTCTAGTCCCACCTTAGATACAAAGACAGCTAAATAACTTTGGGACAGTCACTCTCTCTTACCCTTTAGGGAGGAGGCATTAACAAACCACTTCTGAAAACTTGCCAACTGCAGGTACTTCTCTCCAGGGGTCAACACTGACTTAAGGGAACAAAAAATAAATAAAGTAAAATAAAATAAAAATAGGACTCAGTTATTCTTGATTACTTTTGGAAATCTGTGAGCCTTTGAAAAGCAGATAGAAGACTATCAATCCCTCTGACATAGCTCTGGCCAATCAAATGAGCTATTGTTGTTTTTATTTATTTTTAAAGTTTCTATTCTAAGAAGGGGGATATCGATAATGTCAATATTATGGCTGGTTTATTACAAATTCCAGTTGTAATCTGCTACATCCGACAGACTGTTCCAGGCTAACTTAAACAATCAAACAAACAAAAAATATTTGCGAGAATTGGTCCATGGAAGTAAAGCCTATAGTTTATTTATTTATTTATTTATTCAATTTAGATAAATGCCCATCTCAATAAATGATTCTGGGTGGCTTACAATTCAAAATTAATTACAATTCAATTAAAAGACTAAAAAGCTGTTAAAACAATAAAAAGCAGTAAAAACATCCAAAATAAGCAGCAACCAATAGTACAGTAAGTAATAAAGCCAGGAGATGGGGTCCTCAAAACATTCAGGCTCATTCAGACATTCAGGCTCAGGAGCAGAGCCAGATTTTCAGGACCTTACAAAAGGCTAACACGGTTGAAGCTATTCTAATTTCCAAAGAGAGGATGGTCCATTGAGCAGCAGCCACTGCAGGAAAAAAAACTTCTATTCCTGGCAACTAACATTATTTGGTGGTCCCAAACCATGTTGGGCTTTACAGGTAACAACCAGCACCTTGAATTGCAACTAGAACTTTCACTGAAGATTCCAGAAATATTTCTAAATGCAGCATTGAGATATTATTGTTTGTATTAATGAATGGCCTATAATATTTCAAGAATAGAATAAGAAAGGTATATTCCTTTATTGGTCTTCTCTGCTCCCATCAAATAGCCAGCTCTAGGAAATAGCAGACAGCCAACCACTTGAGTCTGAAATAGGGAGAAATCATCAAGAATAACTGAGTTGAATGATAAGGGATCAGAACTTTGCAGGGTGTCCAGCTCTACACTTGTTGACATTTTTGAGAGCAAAGCTAAACTTGACCTATTTGACTCCTCAAGAAGCAAACACATCAACATCCTTAACTAAGCCACCTTTAGACAACCATCGAGCCACCGTGTTTTTTTTTAAAATTAAACAAAATAGAATTACTCACATTGTTTGCTGGATGGATCACTTTTGGGGGGTTGGTTTCTATGGATATTGTTTTGCAGTGATTTAAATCCTTTCTCAGAATGTGAGAAAGAATGAACCACTATTTGATCCTTATGCAAACAATGGTTACCTCAATGTCACCTTCTCAATCTATTGTAATATTTAAATTATGATATTGAATTCTACTTTTCTTTCCCATTTCCTTCCAGGAAATCAGTTGGCATCCTTTAATACTTTCTGTTTGACAATGAGTGGGATGAGAATTTTTGCACTGATCAGACATATCTGACAATTAACTTTTGCTAAGAAGGTTACTTTAGAAAGAAGGTTACTTTGAAAAATTTCACTTGGTATAAAACACGATAAGTAAACTGCTAATTGATATACAGATAATGGGATAGTTTGATATCATTTTGGAAAGACCTTGCTTGAAATAGCTGTAATCAGCTTAACAGTAACAGAGATGGAAAGACCTTGGAGGTCATCTAGTCCAACACAGGAGACCTATATAAAGGATTCGAAGTGTCGACTGGCCGATGTTTCTGATCGCTACACGTTATTTTTTTTCTGGCTGCATTTGCTGGTTAAGCTCAATATGAAAGATTTGCATGCTACATATTAACATAACTATTGTGATACAGATGATGAACAATATAGAAACACACAAACACACACAGTTTGGGCCAACAAGCTTGCCTTTATGAATGGATAGAAAAGTAGGACATGAATAAAGTATGAATTGTAACTGTAGCATTGAAGCCAACATAATGGACTGTGAAACCTCCTGATTGTTTTCTATTAGGGTATAAATAAAATTAGCGTTTAAGGAAGTTATCAGTTCCACAGAAATTGAATGCAAGAAAGTCAGTCCAAGAACCAGGATCTAACTGATGCAGACATAGATCAAGAATTGGGAGAGGAGCCAGAGTTAAATTAACTAATCACTGACAAGATAAAGCACATGGAAGAAAAGGTAAAAATAAAAGAGGCATAAAAAGATGAAAAAAGACAGCCTAGAGGAAGATCTGCTACTTTAACACTTCATAATTATTTCACTGAACAATAATTGAAGACTTGGAAGGATTATTTAAAAACTTTCAATTGGTTCATTTATTTAGAGGTATAGTCCTTAGTGGTTTCCTGTATAGTTCCAACAATATAAACAAGGTAAACAATTAGGGAAGACATACAAGGATTCATAAATTGATATATAAATCTCAAAAGTAAGCATGCATCCAACAGTAATACATTCAACCCAGGACAAAGTATGAAAGTGCTAGACTTAAACTGGCCAAAATCAAGCTTCTGTGAAAGAATTTGGGGGGTTATTTTTAAGAAAGAGAATGCTAGTGATTTCCCCCCCCCCTCCATCCATTCTACTTCTTATTCTTAAAAATTCCCATTTCATTTTCCCATATACCACAGAAGGCCCAAACATACAACTTCTGGGGATCCCAGCATGTCAAATAGCAATTAGAGGTTACATATATAAGTTACATCACTATAACAGTTTCCCTAAAAGGCTTGTTAAGCCTTGTATCATTAAGCATCTCTAGCTGAAATCCTCTTGGACCATCGCAGCTTCAAAGGTAGCAGAAAGAACTCCTAAAAGGAAATTACTAAATAAACCCAGGGGGAATTGTTCAATTATACAAAAACCATGGCAACGTACAGAGATTTTGTAAAACAAACACTGCCTTCAGTATAATACTCAAATCTCTAAAAATAAATCTTCCGTTTTGTTTTGTTTTAACACTGGGATTTAGGAAGTATGGAACAACATATATTAGAATATTTAATTGCCTAAGTAAAAATATCATAGATTAGTCCAGATAGTATAGTCCAGATTTCTCAATTTTGTCAACATTAAAATGTGTGGATTTAAACTCCCAAAATTTTTCAGCCAGCACACTGAGAGTGCACACATCTTATAATTGCTAAGGTTGACAGTCTCTAGTCTAGAATACAACTTAAAGTTCTTTATTAGTAGCTGAAATCTAATATATCTGGATAATGTAAAAGCTATCTAATTTTTTTCTCTGTAGTTCCAGCATTTTTAGACAATTTGTTTATCAAAAAAATAATGAACATAGGTATTATTTAAGAAAAATTAGGAAATATTCAAGCATAGGAAATCTATTTAGATTAAGGATGTACTTATACCACATGCATATTCATAGTCAAGTATAGTTTATTCAATTAGCCTAATTTTACAGGTTTATATGGCATACTGAACATACAGTAATACATACAGTTATTGGTCACACTGAAAAGTTCTGGTATGCAATCAGTTCATTAACTGATCCTGGCTACTAAAGAAAGAATAAAATAAGAAAGAACAGAAAAACTACTGTATATACTTGCAAATAAGCCAAGAATCTTAGGTGTCAAAATGCACACCTGAACCAATAGTAAAAATATTTGCAACCCACCACTGTTGTAAAAAAGGAAGAAAATGTGTCATTATAGGTGTTTTTTTTTTTACTATATCCTTATTTTATTTTATTTTCGTTTCTATTTATCTCTACTTTCTTTTTTTTCCCCTTGCCGGAATCTTCTTTTTTTTTCTTTTTATGCTTTGTTTAGTTTACATTAGTTTTTACAATTGTAAATAGTAATCTTTAATAAAATTATTTAAAAACTAATAATTCTTAACCTTAAACTTGTTATTTTTTCTTTTGGTCAGACTGGAAAACTCACCCAGTGAATTTTCAGGCTTGCTGTTCCAAAGGTCTCAGATAGCTTTAAGATAGTTAATAGGCAATTTATGAATATGATTTAAAAATGAGGCTTGAAAATTTAGTGTCCTTTAAAAAAAAAAAACTACTATCATTGTGATCAAGATGGCTAATCCCTTTATCTGCCCGGATTCAAACCTATGGAAAAACGTCTATTCTGTAGTCTTCTTGCATAGCTCAGTCATCCAAGTTCTTATCCTCTCTTTATTTGGAGAGTTTCCAAGAAGTCAGTCCACTCACCAGTTCTTTGATCTTTGCTATATTAATCGACTTTGCTTTTGTGAATACATCTTCAGTTCAGCATTCCTACCCAAATGCCCAGAATAGCTTTATTTCCAATTAAGAATTTTTTTCCAGCTGTCTCAGTGAAAAGTTTAGAAATGCATGAGGAAAGAATTGGCATCTATTGGTGACCTCTCCAAAAAAAAAGCAAGAAAGAAATGGACAATAACCAGAAACCATTGGATGCTAATTTATTTTAGTGGTTACAATGAGAATCTTGGATTTTTTAGAAAGTAGTCATTCAGATGCTTAACAGTGTAACAGGCACTTTCCTTAAAAGGTTGGCACAAGTGTGGAAACACAGCAAATGGTATGCCAAGGAGCAATCTCTGAGCTACTGCATGATGCCAAGTGCAATTAGTGAAGTAAGCTGCTGAACATATAATTACAAGGGGAGGGGGATTTCTGTTCAGGATGGATTTACAAATTAGTCAGATGGTTAGACTTGTGAGGAGAATGTGGAAAAACATGAATGGGGTATTAACATATGCATTTGCAAGATTAAAAATCAGAGTTTTTTTTTAAAAAAAATATGTTGACGTTTCCCCATTGATTTCATATGACATTTGGTTCTAAAATATGTATTTTTTTAAAAAAGTGAAGAAGTCGAAGGAGGAAAAAGTTGGTCATAAATATTTAATGATAGGTGTTGGTTGTTTTGTCTTTGTTTTACCCAAGCATTAATTTCTTTTCTTAACTTTTTTTTTGCTAAACAACAACAGATGATCCAGCTTGAGCACATATTTGTTTTTATCATTATTTTCAACAAAATTAACTACAACAATGATATCTAAAAAGAAAACAAGTTTGCCAACTCTGCTATGTACAATTTCCTAAAGTTTCCTAAAGCTTATTTCCAAAGGTAGAGTGATAAAATATGTCAGTGAAAGTATGCCATATAGATGTAGGTTAGTTGAGGTTAACCCTTACAACAGTAGTGGGATTCAAAAAAAGTTACTATCGGTTCTGTAGACATGGCTTGGAGGGCATGGCAGCAGAAGGATACTGTAAAATCCCCATTCCCTCCCCACCCCACTAACCTGCTTTCCAGCTCCGTTCTCCAGTGCAAGGCAACAGTGGAAGACCCAACCAATCAGCTGGGACTCCAATCAGCTGGGACTTAGGAGGCAGCGAATAGATGGGGGCAGAGGCAGCCAGAGGTGGTATTGGCTGCTTCTCTGAACTACTCAAAATTTCCGCTACCAGTTTGCTAGAACCAGTCAGAACTGGCTGAACACTACCTCTGCCTTAGAGGTAAACCAAGTCAGGAAAAAGACTTCCCAAGGAGCTCTGTTTTATTGATGCAGGTATAACAACATAATCTTGAAAGACTGACATAGATTTTTTCTTTTCCTCTATAACCAAAAGAATCAAGGAGGAAGTTTCTTGAGTTTCTTTTTCACTCTCTATCACTTCTGATATTTACTTAATGGCTTCTGAAGTTCTTCTACAAGGCCATCTCCATACAGAATACTCAGTTGGTCTGATTTCTTTATCTGGGCATAATATCAGTAAAATCAAAGGAGCTTAGTACATAACAGATACACATAGGATTGTAGGGATGGTTTCTGAAGTTTAAACCAGGCATTAATTAAGTGTCTAGTCTTATTTACCCTAAAAAAAAAAAAAGTGAGAAGTTACTTAGTTTAGTTCTGTCAGAGTATATTCAAAATATCATTATGCGAATGTTTTGGGAACAAAAACTGCTTATACGATTATTCTTATAAAATTGGAGACCTGAGCTTTTGGACCAGAGCTAGATATTTCCTTATCCAACTCCAGGATTAGTAAACTGATCATAATTAGGTTTGAAAAGGATGACTGTGAAATTTCATGAGTGATTAAATATGTGATTAGCTGATTAATTATATATGTAAATGTGCATGAGTTTAAAAGGTTGTAAAAATTTGATGTGTTTTTAATATTTTGTATTGCTGCTTTACTGAATGTCACTGTGCATGCCATTTATTAATTTTTTAAAACATACAAATTAATTTTGGATGTAGTCTATAAAGCAGGACTATACAACCAGTATCTAGTTGTACTGTAGATATTACAAGAAATAATGGACTCATAAAGTAGCTCTTAAAAATCAAAGTCTTAAAATGGAAGTTGGGTGGTTATTGCTAATTTTATTACTTAATCTGTTTTGTTCTTTAATACATATCTTGACCTTTGAAATAGCCAAGTTTTCCCGATTCACCCAGATAAACCTTTGCCCTCTTTGCCCCTCCCACAGACACTTATGATTGTTTCTATACCCAACTGGGATATCAATGAAAGCATATATCCTAATTCTGTGGAGCCTGCGCATATGCAGCTGTTCCCATCAAGAGTTTTTTTTCTCAAATAGTGGTCACAAAGAATATTTATATAATATCCCTTCACCTAATTACAACCACTCACAAATAATTTCTCAAGCTTTCTTTGTTGTTGCTGTCTTGCTGTCTTGTATAGATAATGCTGATATAATATTTCATAAGTATTTTTAAATGGACACATGGAAGATATTAAGGTTTGTAATCATTATCTCATCAGACATTTATACCAAGAGATAATCTACTCTCTCAACAATAAGGAAAGTGTAGATATTGGCAAATAATAGGCACGTACATGTAAAATCCAGTGTAACATCCATCATGTCAATCTACAGTTATCATCTCCAACTGAAATCAATATTAGCCATATCATTGCAATTATATTTTACATGGGCCACCTATATATTTTATATTTTCATGAAAATCTGAATTCTTAGGCACACATTTTCCAAACAGATGCATTTTACTCTATACTTTTTTGGAGGTTTGGACAACTATTATATTATATTATAATAATATAATAACTATAATATTATAACAATTATAATTATATTATCATTATAATATATTATAACATTTGACTTGTCTTTTCAAAGATTAATCATTTTGATTACATACTGTAAATGTAGAATTAGGTATACATATACTGTACAAAATACAAAGAATATATATCTCTATTTAAATTCCATTATGCCCAGATAAAAACTTTACTTGCAAAGAACACTTTATATTTACATATATAGAGAAGGACAGAGAGACAAAAAAAAATCCAGAATTCTTTTAAAAAAACTAACAATTGAGCATTTTGTTAAATCTAGCTTTTTATCTACCTGATATTATCAAATGGTCAAAACTGAAACTACACTAAGCAATACAAGCAAGCACATTTTCTTAAATATGAAAGTGCCAAAGAAATATTCAGTGGTTTGTCATATAAAAATAAGCTGCTTGGACCATGTTTTCAGAATGAGACATTTTCCTTCAAAACTGGAAACCATTTTCAGTAATAGGTAGACCGTTCGTATGGCTGAGTTCCAACTGATGTAGAAATTCAAGTTAACGACAGAATTAGGAATGGAACTCAGTCTTATCCCACTCTTAACACAGTAACAGGGAAGGCTTTGTACCACTAGTACTTGCTAAGACCAGTGGGTTTAAAATTCAAAATGTAAACTCTGTCAATTTAAAAAGACAAGCCCAATTTCTGGCAACCTCTTCCTTTCATCCCCAAAACAAAAATATAAGCCATCTGAGTAACTACTGTATATAAAAAGAAATTTCTCAGCCACTTGTAGTTATCCTGATTCCTGCTTCAAATATCAGAAACCATCAGACAGCTTATTTCAAAAAACTTTTGAAAAAGGAAGAAGTAGTGGTAATACAAGAAAAGCATCTTCAAATATTACTTTGATAATTTAATAGGTAGCTAGATATATAAATCAAACAAGTGATCAAGATTGTGTACTCTTTAAAGGGAACATTTGATATGGATTGAGGTTTTTTTCTGCCTAAAGATAAGGTGTTAAGTGATCTCCTTATTGAAAGGGGATAAGTGGCAATGAAACATGAAATGAAAAAAAGGACAAGGTTCAAGTCACACCTGGAGCCTTGTACCCTTGTTTGCAAGCCTTCACTTACTTCAGATACCCAGATACATAATAGTTAGATTTATAGTCCACTTAATTTTCAAGGAAAATTGTAGTTACAAAAGAAGATTAAGTTTTACTGACATATTCCTTGACAGACAGAATTGTTAGGGCACTTACCAAAGAACTGTGGCATTGAAAAGTAACACTCATATCATCTGAGTCTTGACAAAAACAAATACTGTATTTTTTTCTGATTAAAAGAAACATCTGGAAATACTTTTCATCCCACATATATTTTAATTTGTAAATTTAAATGATTATATTATTACTGATAAGATTAATTATGAGTATCATACTTTAAAGTATGATACTAATAATCATACTTCAGTGACAAAGCATGATAATCATACTTTAGCATCATATTTTAATGTATACCAATTAATATCATTCTTGGATATTAATTTTGCAAAAAGAAGATACATGTTGGGGCTGCAAAAAACTTAACTGCTTCAGTTCTGGAAGCCGTATTCTATGCATTATCTAGATTTTAACTCCTTACAGAGGTTTATCTTAATTATCCCAATTGAGATAAGTCAGTCTTAGAAAAAATGTTAAACTTTTTAAAGTTGTGCCTGGATAACAAGAGTACAAGGCAATCTAAAGAAATGGGCTGCTCTCATTTTACATGGATATATGAAGATGAGAATATCCAGTATGATCAGGTTGTTTAATTGGTATACATAAAACAGAATTTTGAGTCTAACTACTGCTAGCTCAGTAAGTATTATTAGCTTGTTTTAGTACCACATATATTTAAATTAAAGCTGCCATGGAAATTTACAACAGAAGCATACCATCAAAGCTGCAAGAATAACAAGATATAGTTGATATATTAGCATAAAATTTCAGACTTTAGAGAGCAACCCAGAGATCCCCTGGAACAAACTTGACATTCTGCTTGATGGATGGCCTAAATGGCTCATCTCTACTGTCTCACAAGACATCTTGCTTAAGCCTCCAACTTACGTCATTATCTGAGTTTCTATGCCTGGCTCCACTAGGGACCCATCCATGAAGAGTGGTGCTGATGTGAAGCCATATTTATTCCAGGTCCTTCCTTCATCGAAACTCACCCTGAGATTGAAAGAGATAAATACACATGAAAATGTTTCACTGGAGCCATTTCCAAGGCAATTAAATGTCTTTGGCTGATGAGAGAGAGAGAGAGGGGGAGGGAGGGAGGGAGGGAGGGAGAGAGAGAGAGAGAGAGAGAGAGAGAGAGAATAGTTGGATTTATAAATAGCCATCAATCTTCACAATCTTCAATATTATTAATACTCTGATTCAACATGCTTTGAAGTGGTAATACAGCACAATTATTAAAGTCAGTAAGCGACAGCTGTATTTGAGTAAAATGATTGCTTTAATTAGACAAAAATGGAAGATCATATAAAATAACCTGCACAGTGAATTATTGTCTTTTGTTCTTCAGGTAGGTTTCCGCTTTCAGGTCCAGTGTTATTTATAAAATTCAGCTATGCTTCTTTTTAGGGTGACCATGAAAAATTCTTGTGGGAAAAACCCATTGTATTAAACAAGAACTTTAATGCAAATGCAGTTGTCCCATAAAATAAGCATTTTCAGATTTGTAACCATAGATAAAATATGTATCAAAGTGAGCAATTAGTGCTAAAGTGTCTGAGGATTTCTACATGTTTGTAACATCTTTAAATGGCATATGTGGACAACTCTTATTTCTGTAAGCCACCCAGAGTCATTGATTGAGATCAGTAATAAAAAAAATGCATTCTTATGTGAGATCTATTCAAATAATGCCAAAATCTAATGAGATTTGCAGCAGGAGCAATGCCCACTACCTTTTTTTTTTTACATTCCTGGATATGATCTTAAATATAGAATCTATGAGATGCAGAAATGTCATAGATTTATTATATTGTGATGTTGCTTATATAGTGTTACCATTTGTGGTAAAAGTTTCATTGTGAAACTTTCTACAATGGTGACCAGCAAATAAAAAAATTATGCAGCTTTGATCTTTGATCCAACTTCTTAAAATAACACAGTTCTTTTAAGAAGTTGGAAAAATATTTCCACTGAATAAAAGATGCTTTTGACACTGTTCTTTATGAAATCTGATCTGCACCTCATGAGCTAATCTATACACTGAAACTTAATCTTTTACACTTCAAAAATGCCCTGATTCAACTCTTTGTTTAAAATGCATTTCAAAATAAATAACTTGAAAATAGGCATAGTAAATGTGTATTTTGAGGGAAAATATTTTAAATCATGATTTAAAAGTTCTGTATAGTATATTTTTTCTCTTAAACTGTTCCTTTACTATCCAAATAAACAGAAGTGACTGAGTATTTAAAAAAAAAACCACCATAGTGCTACTTTTGGAACTTTGTGGGTAACAAACCACTGCCTAGTGCAATTATTCAAATTAAAGCAGTCTTGACAACTGCTTATCTTGAAGTGACCAACTAAGGGGACTCACAATCTTTATAGGTAATTAGTCTCACAATTACATTGCTCTATAAAGAAAGTATAACATTCAATCCACCTTCCTGTAAATTAAATTATTTCATGTTATGCTCTCCAGAACAATGGGAAACAAGTGTTGAGCTTGTTTGAGATTTTTTTTTTAATTTAGACTAAATTTCATCTGTAGCTAACTGTTCACTAGGTTCACTTGTCAGCCCTATTCATCAATCCAGAAAATGTGAAAAAAGTCAATCACTAGGTAGCAATAATCCAATCCAATTTTATTAGGCCATGGAAAGTTATATAAATAATCAATTTACAATCCCAAAAGCCTAATGAGGAATACATATGAGCCAAACGTACTGAGCTTTCCACATTCTCATTTCCAGCCATGTGTGGCTACATGATGATGAAAAATACTCTTTGGTTTCAAAGTCTAGCAAGTAAGAAGTAAATTTTGATTTTTATCAGTTTTGCAGATAATTATGTTCTCTCATCTTTCCTCAATTATCTGAGGTTTTTTTTTAAATGAGATAGTGATAAAAAGAGATTATCTCTCTCTCTCCCTCCCTCCTTCCCTCTCACCCTCCCTCCTCCTCCTCCCAAATCCCACTCCTTTCCAGAATGATGATGTTACCTAGTTGGGTCATGAAATATCTGCAAAAATCCAGCCAGTTCTCCCCTCTCTCCCTCCCTCCCTCCCTTCCTCCCCCCCTCTCTCTTATATAGCCATCCATTTCAGGAGGTATAATTTGGGGTGGTGTAAACAAGGAAAATTTAAAACAAGGAAATTTAATTGTATTTATAATCTAACAGAAATTTGTTGGGTTTGAACAATTTTCTGTATCGATAATCTCTACTTGTTTAGATATCATTGTCATGAATCATCCAAAACATCCCTTAATGGAAAAATTCATGAAAGTGTGCATTCTTCTCATTTCTTTCTCTCAGTACACTTTATTCTGTGTTAGTTTCTGTTTTATGTTGTCTTAAAAAAATTAAAAATTTTATATTAGCAAGAAAGTGTGCATCTCCTTTGAAGCTTAATTGAATGGTGTTGAGAAGTAAGGTCTGGTTTTTTTTAAGATACTGAATTATGGTCTTCAACAGAAGATTTTAGACAGACAATACAGTCTGATGTAATATTGGCTGATTTTTAGCATTTATGTTTGTTTGAAAACAGGCTTTTGGAACAACAAAAATGTTATGTCAATTACAAAATACAAGACACAAGATACAAATAATATGTTTACAGGGTATGAATCAGTTGTTCAAATACAGAAACAAAAAAAGGTGAAAATCAAAATGATATAATCTCATTTTTTCCTGTAAGAAATCATTTAAATAAAAAACTGTTGCTCAACATTTTCCATGCATGCTTCCTCATCAAGTTTATTTTAATTCACACATGTAATGTTGAGAATATCAACTCTTGAAAGCTAGCCAGTTGACCCCCAATCTTCTTCATTAAAAAATTTCAGGAGCTGCAACATCTACAAGAAGCAAAGCATAGAGAAGGCTCTAAAGCCCTGTAAAGAAGTATATAAGTCTAAGTGATATTGCTATAACATCAAGTAAATTAATTAAACAGCAGTGCTAATTGTACATATTGAAATTCCATTTCATCACCATAGCAAAGATAACCATACTTCATCAGAGAAACCAAATAATGTTTTCTTAGTTAGATACAGTATATGCATGAGATGCATTTCTGCCTTATAATATCTTCTGATGACATGTGCTCATTGCATAATCAATGGAGACTCTATTCCAGGACCTGGATATTAGCTTCATAAACTCAATATAACGTATTTCTGTTTTGAATTTTTTTGTTATTGACGTTTTAAAAATTGTCCTGGGAATCTTTCAAAGGACAGGCAATAATTCAAGTACATAAAAAGTCAAATGCACAAGCAGGATTATAGTTTGAGAGTTGGGTGAGAATGTGTTCTTTGTGTTTTGCTTTAGTTGATTTAACATTCAGGTAGATTTCTATGCTGCTCACTCTTTTCTACATTCCCTTGGTTCAGAAAGGCTGTTCATAAAAACTGTGATATATAACAGAATGAAATAATAAGATAGCCTTAAGCAAGTCATCATCATTTGTCCTTCTGCTAGTCTACCTTTCTTATAATCAGATGCTGGCATTTAAATAAAATGTCTGTGAGGGTATGGAATGAACATACAAATTATTCCATGTATCGTAAAAAGGGTGGTTATGAAATGAGTTGAAAAGTTTCTCCTGTCCAATAATTTCTGACTTTAGGGTGCGGTGCTCTTCTCCGTTTCTTAGCTGAGGGCGCCAGCATTGTACAAGGACATTTTCTTTTTTTTATTTCCAAAGAATTTTATTGGTTTTTTTAACGTTTATAGGGAAAAAGGTAGATGGAAAGGTATACAAATTTTGGCAGTTGCAAAGTGTGGCAGGCGCCCCCTCCCTCCAAACTCATGGAATACATCTGAATGTAAAACATTAATACATAATCATATAAAATCAGCATATTAGTTCTAAAAATATTTTCAATCAGTTTATATATTGTAATATATGATCTACATATAATTTCATTACTACTTTCGGTCTGTTTATAATAATGTGATTTTCTTATTCATTTTTGTGATCTGAGCTTTCTTGGTATTGCCCCTTCTTCCCCCGCTGACAGAGCTCCGGCCCCTCCCGTGTCCTGCATAACCGTTGTAGAGTCTTCTGTTTTTTCTAGGTTTGTTTTATTTTTCTCCATAAAGGCCTGTGCCTCTATGGGTGTATTGATTCTAATTCTTGTCTCCTCCCAGAATATCAGCATACCTTCAGGCATCAACCATCTAAACCACACCCCCTTCTGGTATAATTTATTCGCGTACAAGGACATTTTCTGTGATCATGTAGCTAGTATGGCAATACTCCGAAGCACACAGAATGCTGTTACCTTCTCACCAAAGTAGTACCTATTTATTTACTTCCATTTGCATGCTTTTGAACTGCTAGGTAAAGAGGAGCTGAGGCAATAATAGGAGCTCACCCTGTCTTGCAGCACTCAGATCTAAATCTTTTCAGCTTTCCAGCTAGCAAGTTCAGAGTCTTTAACTGCTGAGCCATCTCACCATCTTACTGCAAAGTAGGGTATTTTGTTATAATACTGCTTCTTCTCTAAATCTATTAAGACATTATAGTATAATCTATTACTTTTTTTAAAAAAAAGTCATACTGCTATGATTCTGATGGGCATTTGAAAACGGGATTGCTTGCCATTTTGCTTTATAGAATAATATACTTTTTGTCAGGTGTCTTTCTCAGACTTTGAGTTAGATCAGGCTAGGATAACAAATATTCTAATATTAATACCACATTTTTATAGGGTTGTAGTAGTGACAGAATCTTGCCATGTGCCTACTGTGTACTGTCTTTATCTGTAAGAGAGTCAATGTAATTTGGGAGGATCAAGTCTACAATGTTTTCTTAAATTACATTTCTGCTTTAGACTCAGATTTCATTTAAGTTAACCCTGTAGCTCTTCCTCCTGTTCCACAAGGTTACTCCCACGGCCCATTACACTTTTCTAGTTTATTTGCTATTCTAAGCTCTTTGTAACCTCTGCAAAATGTTCAACAAAAGAAGAATCTATCCAAAAGAAACATGGATGCCTCTGAAAAATACACTCCAAAATTATTATTTTTTTATCATTACTATCAGCAGCTAACAATCACCTAGTGATTACTTTTGGATGAGTCATCAGGAGAATCCTTTATTTAGCAAACAACATAATAGAAGTGAAAAGAAACTCACCACAGATGTCGAATAGGCATTGATGTGTGTTTCATGGCCACAAGTGCTCCACCCCAATCAAGGAACCATACATTGTATTCTTCCTCAAAGATCTGCAAATGAGAAAGGCATAGCATGAACTTCCAAGAAATGTGAAATAAATATATTACAGAAAGACCTGTTTATTGATGAAAAAATTACCTGTCTCCAGGAATTTCCACCATCTGAAGAAACAAACATGCCGATCTCAGTGTATGACAATTCTGTGCCCACATTGCCTGAAGTGCAAGAAGATGCATACAAATAAGCTCCTAGGTGGCTTGAAAAGAACAACATATTTCACCAGCAGAAAAACAATTGAAAAATTGTATCTAAGATTTTCTATTGTGTTAGATTGGACAATATTGCAAAACCAGGATGGGAAAAATAAAAGGAGTGAGCACATGTATAAACAAATACATTAAAATGCAGAGCTACCTAACTGAAAGGCATGTCTCATAGATCTATGTTTGCACTGAGTAATTCCAGAGTTTATTTGCAACAGGGCTACGCTAGTCTTAAAAGGATATGATTAGTTTTTGGAACAAAGCACACCTTCAAAACCTGGCTTAATTTCTTTGTTAAACAGATCAACTGTGCCTTTTATTTGGACTTCATTCATTTATATATTCCTGTTCCATCAAGGATAAAATATGGAATATCTGCAGATCTAGGTAGTCCTAACACCCGCAGAACTTCAGCCTGATTGAATCAGAGACAATTTAGCCCTACCAAAAGTTCAATTGGTCCCTATCTGAACCAGATACTGCAACTGAATGTCAACAGCCTCTCCTGGCTGGCCTAAAGTTGAAACCTACAACTGGGTATCATTAGTATATTAATTATACTGAATCCCAAACTGATAAATGATCTCACGCAGCAGTTTAATATAGATGTTGCATAAGGGGTGAAGAGTCAAGTTGCAATCTCTCCCTAAAACCAATACTGAAATTGTCCTCAGAGGAAGGAAGAGAACTACCATAATAAAATGATGTCTATTCTCAACCCCAAAGTGAGCCCTAAATGTTGCATGGTCAATTGTATCAAAATTTGCTGAGAGATCCAAGATCACAAGGGTGAGAAACCAAGTCTATCCCGACTCTACCACTGGTAATTTAAAAAAAATGATCAAGCTGTATATGTCCCGGACTGAACTAGTTTAAATAATCTGCTTCCAAATTCTCATAAAATAAGAAAACACAAAAAGAACCAAGGAAACCATCTGCAACCAAATTTAAATAAAGTTTCCTAAATTACATATCTGATGGGGAAATCAACTTTGGTAGTTATAACTTCATCATAAGAAAATAAGGCTAAATTGAAACTAGCTTCTTCTGCTTTGTTTTATATTAAAAATGAAAGTAAGATAAAGTCAACTCCCAACTTTTATCACTTCAGAGCAGGCAAAATAAATACACACTAATGAAAATGTTAATTGAGCATCTGACATTTAATGTTGGAAAATGAAGAATGAAAGCCCAGATGTAGCTTGACACATTCCTACCAGTGAGTAAAAGGTACAGCCTGCCAACTTGAAAGGATGCATAATTTGCAAAAAGAAATAAAACCTGAAATTGAAGGGTCATGATTGATACAAAAAGTCATATGAAAAGTTCTTGATAGAAATGATTAAATTGCATCATTTCATTATTTTAATGAATAAACTTCAAGAATTGTTCCTTGCATAAAATCTCAGCAGAGGTTATTATAGGAACTATTAGAAGCTATTCAATGTACTATAAAGTCAAGAAAATCTGGAATTCAAATTCCTGTGCTGCTTATAGTGTTTGCCTAATCCTATATGTCCAAACCTGAAACTCTACCATTGGTGCAGAACATAACAACAGAAAACCATTTAGCCCTCTCCCTTTCATTTCCCCTAACTATGGGTGATTCTATGGATATCTTAAAGGTAAAGGTAAAGGTTCCTCTCACACCTATGTGCTACTCATTCCCAACTCTAGGGGGTGGTGCTCATCTCTGTTTTAAAACTAAAGAGCCAGTGCTGTGCAAAGACATCTCCATGGTCCAGCATGACTAAGTGCCAAAGGTGTATGGAACGCTGTTACCTTCCCACCAAAGTGGTCCCTATTTTTCTATTTGCATTTTTTACGTGCTTTCAAATTGCTAGGTTGGCAAAAGCTAGAACAAGTAATGGGAGCTCACTCCATTTTGCAACACTAGGGATTCAAACCACTGAATGGCCGACCTTTCTGATCGACAAGCTCAGTGTCTTAGCCACTGAGCCACTGTGTTCCTGATATGGATATCTTAGAGACCATGTATTTGAGATGTTCTTTATATTTGGGTTGGTGTAATCACATCTCCAACTTCAAAACACACACACATACAAACACACACACACACATACATACACACACATCTTCACATCTTTCTTAAGAATGCCATTTTTAAATCTGCTTTTTTTAAAAAAATAGGCCATTATAGGTAGTAAGCAGTAAGCAATTCATTCACTGTGAGTCTGAATTTCTGCCATACCTCCATCAAACATGTTCTTATTTAGAGAGAAAATTGATTCCTAGTAAATAAGAGTTCTGTTAGACATGTTCATTATGGATTTCATTACTAATTTAGTGATTGCTTTATAAAAAATATCACTAACCTTTTAACCTTTTCCCTCTGGAATTCTTGAATAAAGAAGGCACACTTATACTTTATAAATTATGCAAAGAGAAGCTTATTTATGATACATACCAAGTATTTTATTTTAATAACTGTCTAAAAATGTCTGTTCAGTTGAGTCTACTAATAATTTTGATGGTGTTTTCAGGTGTACAATCCCTTTTGCACCCCTGTAAGAAATACCACATTGCACATAGAATTTAGACAACCAAAATTTTCTCCTTAGAATCAGCAGTCTTGTTTCTACATATGTAGACAAGGAGTTCTTTCTAATGTTAACTTCTGCCCATCTTCATAAGCAAAGGGCAAAGTTTTCTTGATTAGAAAAAAAACATACCAAATGGATGAGTGCAAGGACAAGTTCTTTTTCGAAATTTAATCCAGCTATGATTGTTGATCAAATTACAGGGGGGAGGGGGTGTATTTTCGTAATTCATAGGATTAGATTTCAATAAACACATAATTTAAATCGATTCCAATTTTCTCTCTATATGTCAAATCTAACAAGTTTGTACTATATAGAGAACTCTGTAGCTTGTAACTATCTTTGTCTTTTTTATATAGATTATTGGTACAAGGGAAACATGGACAATAGATAATCCTAGTTATCATCATCATTGTCTATCTACTGCAGGATGAAGGCTTCTTTTCCATGTTTCCAATCAATGAGGTCTTGAGCTTACTTTTGCTAGTTGGACATCATATTTGCTGATCTCATTGCTCCATCTTATTTTAGATCTCTTTTGCGGACGCTTTTTATCAAGTGGAATTCATTCTATAACTGCCTTACCCCACCTGCCATTAACTAATCCTAGTTATATAATTATATAACATAATATACTACAGTTATATAATGCATCTCCATCCAGAAAATATCATATTAGAAAGCCAATCTGGTAATACTAGTTGGTCTGAAAAATTTGTCATTTTATCAACCCATTGCTACTTTTCAGTTTGAGCTATGTACTATTACCTTGTCGCTGGCCAATCTAGTCAAAGAAACTTGTTTACACTTTAAGCCTCAGCATGTAACAGCCATATACAAATTTATTGTGCGCGTGAATGTAATAGGATAATAGCTGAGCTCCTATAAACAGCAATATGCCAGCTGTCTGACATTTCTGGGAAATTACAGAACACATGCCAAGGTATAAATACAAGTTATCTATAGTGACAACAATTCAACAATTTTTTGTAACCTTGGACATCTCTTGCTGAATGAAACATGCTGAGTACCCTGCATCAAGCTGGTTGATGATGGCTACCCTGATGAGAGAGCATAGTGTGAGCAGGTAACTGCGAGATATACAGGTGCTGTGATGGATATGAGGTTAATTATCAAGGCCAGGCACTGCTGGCATTTAATATAATAACAGGCTGTTATTAGAATCATGTGATCAGTTAAAGATAGGCTTTATTGAAAAGCACAGAACATCAAATACATGACAACTAAGTGTTCTCAACTTCTTTTTGATAAGGGAAGAAACAGTCCATCAATTATGAGTAATAACTCATTAAGTTCCAGTCATGTGTACTGTACAACTATTGCTATCGCCATGCAGCTTTATTGTAAGGAAATGTCCAGAAGTATACACAGTGGTTGCCAATCACTCCATTTCCCAACCATAACAACCCCAGTACAAAGTTTAAATGGACCATTGCTTAAGATAAGGGGTGCATTACACCACAGCAGTCCTTCTTTGGTTCAATAGAATATACAGTAACATGGTGGTGTTTCCAAGAAACTATGCTACTGAATAACAGTCTGAGGGACAGATTCCGCGCCCCCCCCCCATATTCTTTAAATTGCCAGACTCAAAAGAAATCATGATAGTCTAGATTAGATATAGTGGTATATAAAATATATTGTTTCAATATATCCAACATTTGCACAAACACCTGGTTGTTTTCAATGCTTTTTTTATTATCTCTGGTGGTACACATCCCTTTTCCAGGATTTACCTCCAGGTTTCAATATATCACTTCTGTTTTAGTATGAAGTCAATGCAAGCCAATAGGCCAAAGTAGCAGTACAATAGTGTGGAGGAGTGCATATAAGGGTCAGTCTGATGCATGGATTGATGCTATTTCATAAATTTTGGGAAATTATCGGCCTCTGAGATAAAATATGTTAATTTTACATATTTTGATTACATGAATTAGAAAACAGGCGATAAAGGTGCTGGTTGGCTAAAGTTTTCAAGATGTTTCACAATAAAGATTTATACACAGGCAAGTGTATATATGCCTACAAGGGAGGAAGGTGTCTAATGACCATGATGACTCGTAACTTCTCGACAAAGTATGGTAAAACAATGAAAATGGTACCATATGGAAATTTATAAATTTATCTTCATTTTGAGAATAGCAAGGCAGATGACTATTAAAAACATGTGGAAATTTCCTTGGGTCCTTTAAAGCACTTGGTGCAAACATGTCACTGAAAATTCTTTTCTTACACTTGCAGTCCATGCTCGCTGATTCCTGCTGGAATCTCCCCAGGGGGAAATCTTACTGCAGTTCATAAGAGAAAAGCCAAAAAGATTTTTCCCCAATAAAGATGGAACCTTGTCATTTAATCTGACCTTAGAGCTTGTCAGTTTTTCATGCAAAAAGCATGAAAATGTTACATGAAAAACCAATAAATGAATGGAAAGTTATGTTATCGGTATCAATAGAAAGATAAATTTATAATGATTATTGTGGCACCATTCTCATATCACATTTTTCAGAAAGGTTATGGAGCCTAATTGAACATCCCTTTTAATTTTGAATTATTTTGATGTAATTTTGATCTGAAGCTGTATCTTTGAAACTGGAGCCAATTAATACTCAGGACTTAATATTTCCTTATTAGTGACCCAATTCTGATAAAATTTAGTAACTTTCATTTCTGAGGCTTTCTCATTGTAGATTATATTCCAGGAATATGAATAGCAAAAAATAAACAAAACTCTGAAATATAGACCAAAACCAATCAGCTAGCAGTTAAAAATACAGCAGTCTAAAGATTTTTCAGATTAAAATACCCAGAATAAATCGTCATAACTTGGGACCAAAATAATGTGAAATAGGTACCAAGAACATCTTTATAGGCTGGACTTTTCATACTTGGGTGACAAAATTGTCCACACTTCAAACTTTATTGCTACATAGTGCATTTATAATAGCTATTTGTAGAATAGATTCGACAGAACTCCCGTTATGGATAGGCTGGGGAAAGACCCTCTTGGTATTCAGACAGAAAGTTTGGAGAAAATATCAACAGTGAGTGAGTGAGTTAATGTATGTGTGTATGAGTGAATTAAATAGTCTGGAAATGCAGCCATATAAAGATTGGAGATGATGCATTGTAGTCCTGCTGCAGGCATAAAGCCAACTTGATGACATTGGGCCAGTCACTCTCTCTCAACCCTAGAAAGGATGCCCTGGAAAAAAAACTTCTAAAATCTTTCCAGAAAACTCCAGGGTGCTATCCAGATTGTCACCAAAAGTAAACAAAAAACAAATCAGACTTGAAGGCACTCAATAATTAAATAAATAATGAATAAATAAACAAAGCTCTACCTATAGCTGTACATTGCTCAGAATGTCCAAATGCAGCTAACATTATTCTATCAGGTGTGCTTGGGAAGCAGGCATATATTTGAAAAGAACAGGAAGAACTAAATAAAGCCATTTTATTTACCTGTAGCAACCAGAAGTCCAGGGACTGTCTCTTTGCTTGAAATGCTGCCTGAAGTGTAAGGGTTTTCAGGGACTTGCAAATGTAAGTGCAAGGAACAGAAAGGCTGAAAGAATGGAGAAATTGTATACACAGCTGTTGATAAATCGACCTTAAGGATATAGACTAATCTATCCTTTTGGTATCAAAGTTCAAATGTTCTTCATTCAAAAATATAATTATCCCCACCAACAAAACGAACACCAACAATTTATTTCCAAAATTAAATTATTATTGCTGCTTATGTGGGTTTCCACCTGACAGTAGCATGAAAGGTGTTCTGGTTTCTGTATTGTACATATTATGGAAATAGTTATGAAAATCATCTTCTCCAGAAACTTTCTAGACACCCAGTATTATTCAAGAGTTTTCTTTTCATGGATTTTCAGTTGCAATGGCAGATAATAGTTCAGACCATATGGTATGATTTGTTTCTGGTTTGACTTTAGAAAAGTAAAATTACTAAATCACTTTGCTTTCTATAGTTGGAAACATCACTGCATAATTAAATAATAATCTTTCCAGGCCCTCCTTCTGTAGAAAGCAATACAATGTAAAGTAAATTCACAGCCTGTTATTAAATGTTCATAATGTTTCCCTGAATATTTTTTTGTGGAGAACAGGGAACCATTAACTATGCAGGGTTGAATTTCAAGGAAGTATTCCATAGACATCAATACATTTTCTATTTGGGCTTGGGAAATTGACCCCAAAATTAGAGCTTGTAAATTTTCAATCACTGACCAGTATACAGTGAATTGGGTCCCCTCTGAGGTCAGAATCTGGAGCTTTTAGCAAACGCCAGTCTCTTCCTTTGTTATAGGTGATGAATGTTTTTATTTGGTCTTCTACTTTCTTGTTAGCCAGCAATATGCCTTTGATCCCTGCTACCTAGGAAAAATGATAAGAAATGAAAAACCATATTGCATGATTAGGTAAAGACAAGACATAACTAAGTGGTGCATAAGCATATATTAAAAGTCTAAAGAATTGCTTAAAGCAAATGTATTCAACATAAGCAACTAAACACTTTCTTATTTATTTTCTGAGATCTATTTTCCAAAATGAAAATGTCCATTGGATGTTCCATGTTGCACAATCAGTGTTATCAGAAAAATTCAAAACTTTGGGAGCTAAACAAGCAAATCAAGAAATAAATGTATATAATACATCCATTATTTAAAGAGTGGCTTTCTATCCATTGTGAGCATATAAATGTCAATATAACCATCTGGCAGACAATGAGAAATATCTGTACTCTAGCAAGAACATTTTCAGGTCATATAGAAATCATATGTAATTTTTAAAAATAAAATTAGAAAGGAATGTCAATGGACTCATTTTTTCTTGGTAATATATTTTAATGGAAAACCATTTCATTCAGGAAACTTGCTAAATAAAATTAAAAGCTTTACATAATCCATAGTCTGAAGCCAATTAATTCAGAAATACATCTCTATTGCATTACCTCAAACTCCATCTAATCCAGAATTAACCAAAGTAAGGATCACAGACTGCATGAAAGTGTTTATATGAAAAGCACTGTCCATGAAACCTCAGATGTTCTTGCACAATTGACTAACAGTTGATCATAATGATCAAGAGGGAATGCATCCCTGGTTTTAAGAAGGAGAAAATATACCATCTATTTATCATGAATCAGATGATTACGGGACTTACCACCATTAACAATGAAAAACAAGCAACCTTAGTCAGATTTAAAGGGAAAGAAGATACTTTTCCCTTTTCCCTGCTGATTTATTTGTATATATAGTGTTTGGCATATCATACATATCATAGTGCTATATATTAACACTTCTATATAAACCAGATATTGTGTAAAACACAATAAAATTTAAATATTAAAAAGATCTATGTTCAAATATCTAGGTCATCTAAGCATTGAAATGCAGCATTGTTTATATTTTTAAAAAATCAGATACTGGACTATGCCATCAGCTTATAGCTAGTCACGATTTGACCTACAGCTTGACATGGGACCCTGCAGTCAAACTGAGTCACACTGCTGGCAGCCAGACTACTCTGTAGATTTTCCTAGCTCTCAAAATACATGACAAGGAATCTGCTGAAAATCATGCCTTTTACTGCAGTGAGAAGTCATAAAAGCAGAGTTTCTAGGATTGCAAATATTTGTGTTACTCCAAGAAATAGTATTCAAAATTGCTGAGAGAAAACTAAGGAGAAGAGATTAATATATATGTGACTGAACGGTGCATCAGTCTGTAGGTGCACATCTGCAAGTCTTTGATCTAGTAGCCAGGGAAGATAGCCCTTTTTTTAGTGATGGCCACAATCAACTGAACAGCTAATTGTATAAAGGCAGGTCACTGTTTAATTTGGCAATACAATATCAGAATGATTGCACATGTTTTCATATGCTCCCATGTCACCATTCTGTTCAGAAGAAGAGTGATGCACTTGGATAATGCATTCTTTAGGATTCTTCAGGTAAATATGAATATGAACTGAAGAATGAGAATTCCAGAAATGGAACAATTTTTAACATATTGCAACGTAGATTGGAGACACAGATGGTATTTTATGCAGAAAAAAATGGAATTGTGAGAACTACATTGAAATATTGCTGTTTCAGCCAGTAATGAAATTTTAAAAATCATTTAAATTAAAGGAAACATAGAAGTCTTATATAAAGTCATTATCCTTCTAGTTAGGAGCTAATATACTCAATCCTGAAATATTTATGCAATGTTCACAAAATTGCAAAAATATGCAAAAATATCCTAATATTTAAAGGGGAAAATGTTACTGAGACTTAAGATACTACTGATCATCTGCTTGTTGTTGATTGCAGAATGGTTTACAATCAGAGATGGGTTCCTACCGGTTCGGATCGCTTTGGCTGAGTAGGTAGTTACTATGCTGGCCACGCCCCGGAACCAGTTCTATGTGTGGTGGTGTAGGCACCACCATCTTGTTTTTTGCTTCTGCACATGCACATAAGCGTTTTTACCTACTGTGCATGTGCGCATAGTGTGCATAAAGCAAGTGCTCATGCAAAGCGCATCCCGGTAGAAGAAGCCAGAACCCGCCCCTGGTTACAACAAGTGTAATTTAGTTGGTAATGGTAATTCTTTCACTTAGTGGCTGCGGATATAGCAATTGTGTCTGGGATGTTTCTGATCTTGGAGTTTAAATGCTGGGAGAACTGGTTGCCATAAAGATGCAAGCAGTAGAAGCAGGATCAGGTCAATAACATAGCTGGATGCTGACTTGAGCAGAGCCCATTTTTTTTGTAGCTCATGCACTACAGTCAAAACTGCAAACAATATGAATTTTTAGTTATTTCCCTTCATAACTGACTGTAGGTTTTAAGCGGCACACATCTAAGCTACCAGATAAGTTTATTCCTCTGGAAACTACCATTGAAAGGACTGTAGATTTTGAAATCTGGATTCAGAGATTTTCCATCTATTCCAGTCTTGAATAAGGTAACACTTTCTCAAAAAAAAAAAAAACCCAAAGTAAAATGAAACAAAAAACAATAAAATCCAAGAAGCCTTTTAGATTCATGACTAAGATCAGATTGGGACCATGGCTTGGAGAATCTTTAAGAAATCCATATTGTCTGCAAATTGCATCATTTCCTATATCAGGAGGCCCTATTCACTATCACACATATTTTGATTGTATGTATCTTCTGAATGTATCTTCTGTACTACTGTAATGTGGTCTACAAGGGGATGCCCTTGAAGCCTACCCAGAAGCTATAGCTGGTCAAATATACAGTAGATAAGTAGCTATGGACATATATGTCCATTTAACATTTCTGCCTCATGGTCTGAATTGGTTAGCAATTGGCTTCTGGGTACAATTCAAGGCCCTGAGTTTTCCCAGATGTGCCAATATGACATTTCTAATAAAATGGAATTTTGAGGGAACTGAAGCCTCAGAGTCTTCTTTCATTAGGGCTGCTACTTGGAACCGTGACAAATCCAATAAGATCCAATAGGGTCAGAATATTTTGACTCATGTCTCTTAAACAATACCCTCTTCTGGTCATGCCTTCTCTGTTGCTGTGTTTTTGCTATGGAATAGCATTCCTTCTTAGATATGGATGGCCCTGGCCCTGACTCCACTTGCTTTAAAGAGCTGGTTTATTCCCCAAGAATCAGAGTTGAAGATTTAAGAAAATTGGTGGTGGATTTTGGCATGTTTTAATTATACTTTATAGTATCAATGATAATGAGTCATTTGGGGGCCAGTAGAATTGTACATAAATCAAATAACAAAATAGCTAAATGTTTGCTATTTATGTGATTTTTTTAAAGCTACGAATAAATATATATATATTCCCTTTTTCATCTTGCTGAGATAGTTAACTGGCATATTAATTTTGAGGAAGAGGAGGAAAGCTAGGCCATTCTTCCCTCTTGTTCAAAACAAACAAATACAGCTTTCTCAAGCCAAAATGTTCTGTACCAATTCTATAGGGTTAGGATTAGGGTTAGTTATAATAATAAGATATTAAATTGTTTGTTTGAATACTACCAAAGAAACAGTGTGACCTGAACTTTTACATTTGCAATAGCTTCTCAGCACTCTGGTAAATCTCAAATCTATATACTCTCAGTTTCTTGGATTTTTGAAATGTTTCAAAGTTAATTAATCCACCCTTTATCAGCCTGATGCTCTGCAGATATACTGGGTGTTCAGTTTTCAGAATTCCCAGTCTACATAGTAAGCATTAATATATTGCTAGAGGTTCTGACACTATTAATACCTGTATTTTCAGGACATCTAGTTAGCGAAGACTGGATCAGGGATTACATTTAATTTTTCAGACATCCAATAAAAGAATATCAAAAATGAAATGTAACTGGTGTGCCTGCTTTTAGATCCTTCCCCTCCACCAACTTGCCCCAATTTAGCTCATTCTTAGAGAAAAAATAATAATTTATTCCACAAATCAACCCATTGAATTACCTTTCATACTGGCAGAAAAATGAAAAACATCTCAGAAAAAGGGCTTTTTTTAAAAAAAAAGAAAATGAATGTAATTTTAAGTACAGCAAATGTTTCTCACAAAGGCTTCCATCATTGCCCAACTATAGATAGAGACCTATTTTGGAAATTCACCAGAGACGTGAGTGCAAAATATCCTATCAAAAAACAAATTGCTTTTTAAGAACGCATAAGAGAACTTTAATCTCATCTCCAGAGAAATTCCTGATTGGCAGCAGAACTCCTAAACCTTTGCTTCCCCCGGCCCCCGCATCATAGGAATTTCACAATCCCATTTTATTCTTCTTTATTGTACAGACATTGCTGGTTTCTGCTATAGCTCTGATTCTGAACTGTGCTCCTAATAAAAAGAAAGGGATATTTATTTCAAAAAATCCAGCTGTTGTAAATCTTGATTAGATCTCAGTCTCCCCTCTGTTCTTGTGTGTGTGTGTGTGTGTGTGTTTGTGTGTGTACATGTACTGTAAGTATAAATATTTGTTTATTTAAAATATTATATACATTCCTTCAAAATTAGAAAAATGCCTGAAACTAAAGCTTAGTTCCATACTTAGGCAGCATGATCAGTTTCCATCCCTTTCCTTTCCTTTCCTTTCCTTTCCTTTCCTTTCCTTTCCTTTCCTAGTTACAATATATTCTCTCTCTGTCTCTCTCTCTCTCTCTCTGTCTCTCTCTCTCTCTGTCTCTCTGTCTCTCTGTCTCTCTCTCTCTCTCTCTCTGTGTATGTGTGTGAGAGAGAGAGAGAGAACAATATACAGTATACAGTGACGTGCAGTCAGGTGAGGCAAGTGAGGCACAGCCTCACCACTCTCATCATGAAAAAAAAAAGTAAAAGGAAAAAGCTGAGCTAGTTACTGCCTCACCATGGATGACTCTGCTTAACTGTTAAAAAAAGCTGGAAAAGGTACGTGTGGGTTGGAGGGAGGGGGAGGAATTCAAACTTCATCCCCCTGGTGCTGTGCAGGCCTTTGGGCACAAGCGAGCCAGAAGAACCCTGGCTCGCTTGTGCTCTCCCTCCCCAAGAGTAGTTTGATTGCAGGCAGAGCCATGTTGTGGGGCCGGTGTGTGTGCTACAGCATGGCTCTTTGCCTGGCTTCCTGCCTCCTCCTGTGGTCTCCTCACTGGTGCTCTCCCTCCCCAAATGTAGTGACTTCCTCCCCAGGCCCCCATTCATTTCTCTCTCACACACACACAGCTGGATAAAACTATATAAAAATCTAGCCCAGCTTCAATGATTACAAGTTTGAAAAGACAACGTGGCTCCGCCTGCAATCAAACTACACTTGGGGAGGGAGAGCACAAGCGAGCACTGAGGAGACCACAGGAGGAGGCAAGAAGCCAGGCAAAGAGCCATGCTGTAGTACACACACTTCCCCCCAGCCTCTTTCTTTTGGAAGGCTCGGATCGGCTCCCCTCCGGCTTCTCTGCCTCTCCTCTCCTCCCAGCCTGCCAGCAGGAGGTGGTGGGTGGGCTTTATTGTGTTCCAGGCATTTCCCACCCAGACAGCAGGCTGCATTTGCAATGGTGGAGGTGTTTGGGAAAGGCAGCAGGGGAATGGGGGGGATGGCAGAGGAGCTGCTTTCAAGCCACTGGAAAAGATATCCAATCCAACTTTTGTGTGTGGAGGGGTTTGTTTGAGAGTGAGTGAGAGAGGGAAGGGGTAGGAGAGATAGTCCAATCCAACTTCTGTGTGTGTGTGTGTGTGTATGTGTGTGTTTGAGAGAGGGGGAGGAAGGGAGAGAGGGAGGAAGGAGGGGAAGGAGAAGAAAAAGAAAAAGAAAGAAGGAGCAAAGGAGAAAAACAAATGCTGTCGCTTTAAATTGGAACTGAGCATGCCTGGCTGTGGAATTCTGGGAGTTGAAGTCCACAAGTCTAAAAATATTTGAAACCCAGCACTGTGTCAGTGCGTCACCAGTCATAAACCTCACCGCACGTCACTGACAGTATAATGTTGAAAAGGATTTGTATTGTATGTGTATAAGTGTACATAAATATATGTTACTGTGAAAGTCCGAAATCTGGTGAATGTCGACATTCACCGGTGAATGAAAGTCCGAAATCTGGTGAATGTCGACATTCACATAGTCGCTTGGTGTATGTCCTTATCCTCTCGACACCCTTACCCTAATACCCTTACCCTAATACCTCGGCTCCTCGCTTCCTTTTAAGTGTCTTCTATTCACGGGCTTTTTTTTTTTAAACCTCCGATCCTGCGTGGTTAGAACAAGTTGTTTCCAGGACAGCGAATTGAAAAGCCAAAGGAAAGCGTTACGCTGAGATTTTGGACTTTCACAGTAACAATATGTCACCGTGAAAGAGCGAAATTGGTATGTGTCGACATTCACCGGTGAATGTCGACATTCACCAACATTCACCGGTGAATGTCGACATTCACCAATTTCGGTCTTTCACGGTGACATATACACGTATATGGATGTATATATGTGTCTGTGAATATGGTTTTTCTTCTTCTCATTAGGCTAGGAAGTGGGGAGATGAAAAACTGAAAACTCTGCTCCCTTGCTTCTAAGGCTAAGCTATATAATGAAGTAACAATACAGAAATTATTTTAACTTCTGCATTATTTACTTTTAATTGTCCGAAAGACATAATCTGTTGCAAAAGACTTATCTCTTTCACAAGTGAGTTAGGGGGGGAAATGCCAGGTGAGACGTTCCTGAAAGATAGAATCTACTAAGGTGCTATCCATAAGCATAGCGAAAATTTAGGATTTGATAACACAGAAAAAAAGGGGTTTTGAGACTGCAGCCCTTTCAGAGTTCAGCTATTCCCCTACGGATATAAGAGGACAAGTTGCCTCATAATGACTTTGGGTGCATACCTCATAAAGATCAATGATGACATTCCCTTCTAGTCCTCGGTTGCTCTTAACATTCTCCAAGGCTAGTGTGAAGTAGACTCCACGAACATCAGAAATGTAGAGGTTGTATGTTTCATTTTGGTTCCATTCCTGAACTGCAGCAAACACCTGATTCTCATCTGTGCTGATAATATGCATGTCCTGTTAAGGAAGATAAAAGACTTATTACTTCCAATCTTTATATTTCTTTGCCCTTTGGGACACAAAGCAATTATCATGCCTTATGCCACTGCAGGGGAAAGATCATGAGTTATGAGTGATGTTAAACAATTTTCCATTAGACCAAGCCAATGAATTATGACATTCAGGTATTCTTATTTGTATGTTTCTTAATTTTAAATTGGCTGCAGGGTGGTCAGTGGGGAAGAAGAAGACAGATTCCAGAATCTTTATAGAAGTTTCATCCTACTTCATTTTTTATTTATACACTTGCACATTTTTATTGCTCTTCAAAGATTTGTAGCTTCAGAGCCTAAAGGTTTCCTTTGGCCTACAAGAGACAAAGCACAGCTGTCAAGCTAACAAAGACACTGAGCCTGAGCCTAGTTTTTTGGTAACAGCCAGTAACAAAGGTGAACAATTTTTAATACATCCAATGCTTAAATTTAGAGCCGCTATCAATGTAACTCCTAGCTATAGATTTATTTAGTAAAGAGAAGAGCTATCAAAGGCAAATGTCTTTAGTAAAAATGCCATTTCCTATGGGTATATTACTACTCATAGGACTATTTCAATAGAAAATCACAAATGCACTGAATCCATTGATGTCCAGTTGTTTTCAAACACAATCAACCAGTTGCATGCTCATTGCCAAGATGAAATGAAATTATAATGTTATTAGCATAACATTAAAGCAGCTTATCAGCCATGCAACCAATAAGCTTTGGTAGACATCCTCATTTTATTGCATAGATTAAAGAAAGCAAGGTTTCTCGGGTATTTGGATGGTGAATCACATATCAGCAGTCTAGCCATAATTTATTAATCATAGATATTATAGAGATGTAACAAAACAATTTATTTTGTGTATAATACTGTGATAATCAAATATGTTGTTCTTATTTTTGTAGTTGTTGAGATACATTTACCTTTGGTAGTGAATATTTGGGTAATTTTATCTGAGTAAAGGGTTCCCTTTTGTAAGATACATAGTAATTTGCTCTTCCACCAGAAGTTACCTGGATATGGATACAAAGGGATACAATCAATATTAATTTAACATATAAACCATTATTCCATAAGCAAACCTGAAAGCATTTTGCAATTGTCAACCAAAATTGCAAACCAATTTCAAACCAAAATTATTTTATAAAGACATTTAAGGTTCTACAAATGTCTATAGAACACCATCAAGTTAAATTGTTAACCTACAATTACATGGCTCTAGCATTTCATTCTTCTAAACTTGATACGATTTTATCTATGGAGGTTCTAAATAAAGATTTATCGTGTTTCCCCCAAAATACAACCTGTCCTGAAACTAAAGCCTTGCCACGTTTTTCGCGTGGGCAAAAATATAAGCCCACCCTGAAAATAAACTCCCTGGACAACCTCTCCCTCCAGCCAGGCAGAGCACCGCTCACCGACATAGTGGTACCCTGAAGGTGCCAAGCTGCAGGAGCCGGGGGGGAAAGGCGCTCACATTGCTTGGTGCCTTCGGGATACCGCTAGGTTGGGG
Source organism: Natrix helvetica (assembly GCF_964273705.1). NCBI lineage: Eukaryota > Metazoa > Chordata > Lepidosauria > Squamata > Natricidae > Natrix > Natrix helvetica. The sequence goes on along the minus strand of NC_138551.1, from coordinate 53,984,644 downwards.
AGTGGACTTCTGCCTGGCCAGAGGGGGGAGTTGCCGGATGGCTGCTCCCTTACGAACTGGCTCCCGAAGAGCAGGGCATAGCCTCAGGGGCAAAGCAGCCATGAGGTGACCACACTCATGAGCAACTGCCTGGCAAAGCCCCTCTCCAGCCGGGCAGAGCACCATTCACTGACCTAGGGGGTATCCCTAAGGTGCCAAGCCACATGGTGTTCTGCCCACTCCCCAGCTCTCGCGGCTTGGCACCTTAGGGATACCCCCTAGGTCAGTGCATGGAGCTCTGCCTGGCTGGAAAAGGGGGTTGCATGAGCGCCTGCTCCTCTCCCAACAGGCATGCCTCCTAGCATCAACATGTCCGGGACCAGCTCTCCCTGCATCAGCAGCAGCCCCACCACACTCCAAGCATAACTTCTTCTCTGGTTCCAAACTCCAAAACTCAGCTGCCGAGTCTTCCAGCAGTGGCTGCTTTAGAAGTGCGGTCTATGGTTGAGGGCTGGCTGCTGGAACTCTCTGTAAGACACATGGCTTGGCGCCTTAGGGACACCCCCTAGGTCAGTGAATGCACTCTGCCTGGCTGGAGAGGGTGTTTGCCGGGCAGTTGCTCGTGAGCTTGGTCACCTCATGGCTGCTTCGCCCCTGAGGCTGTGCCCGGCTCTTTGGGAGCCAGTTCGCAAGGGAGCAGCTGCCCAGCAACCCCTAAACAATAAGCCCTCCCCTATAATAAGCCTAGGGCCACATTTTGTAAGTAAAAAGAAAATAAGATCCTGTCATATTTTCGGGGAAACCCGGTAGAAAAGTGGGGGTAGAAGGCTGTTGCACCAAGCCCAACTGGCTGTTAAGAAAAAGCCTTTTCTTTAGTTCTAGAAAGATTGCTTTGTAAATTGTTCTAACAACTATTGAAGCCAGACTAAACTGGGGAACTATTTGTTAGATCAAATTATAAAGCAATCAGTTTCTAATCTTGGAAATTGCTTGCTGCCAGCTTGGATTTCTTCAGAACAAGGCATGCTATGTATACTATGTCAGTCTGATCTCTCTTTTTGAGAGCAGCCATTCTAGACAGGTCTTTAAGGACTTATATTATCAAACCCTGGTGTTAAGATAAATCCAAATTACATACATGGCACCCCCTCGTAAATGGTCCTGTGTTGACTTAAATTCCAAATTGGATACCCCTTTCACATTTAAAGTTATTTTAGACAACAAGGCCTACTCCCACAACTTGATTTGCCATTTTTGTGCATAGGGAATTCATTTATTAAATTTATATACTGCATGGCTGCCAAGGACATTAAATGGCTATAGCACTTTCCAGTGAGAAGCATACATTAATTGTAATAGTAATCATATGCAAAGGCTACTGCAATATACTTTGTAGGAATGTAAGATTTATTCATATTCATATTCAACAGAAACATGATGGAAGGTTGAAAATAAAACTCAACATTTAGAATGTGTTAAAAAATCAATGCTCAAAATTGTTGCATTTAATAGCATTGCCACCCAGATATAGAAGAATGATCCAGCTTGATGAACTGAACTTCTTTTTAGTCAGTCAGTCAGTTTAGGAAGGTTCCCATCCTTTAATTCCTCATCAGATTCCAAGGAGAATAGCAATAGCACTTAGACGTATATACCGCTTCACAGTGCCTAACAGCCCTCTCTAACTGGCTTACAGAGTCAGCATATTGCCCCAACAAGCTGGATCTTCATTTTACCAACCATAGAAAGTTAGAAGGCTATCATAGAAGGCTGAGTCAATCTTGAGCCTGGTGAGACTTGAATTCCCAAACTGGAGGCAGCTGGCAGTCAGCAGAAGTAGATAGTACTGCATTCTAACCATTCCGCCACCGCAGTATGTAAGGAGAAGTATGTAAATGAGTTTGCTTGTTTGTTGTTTTAAACCTTAGGACTGGATTACTTCATTTGCTTAGGGTGTTTTTGTTTCATCTGCATTAGAATAAGTCAGAGGTATCAAACTCAAGGCCCAGGAGCCAGATCGGCCCATGGGGTGCTTAGATTTGACCCGCAGGGTCACCCTGGGACATCTGGTTTTCACTGGCAGAGCTCTTGGGCCACCATAGGCACCTCTGACATGAGTGACGAATAGGTCAAACACAACGCTGATGCAGCCCTCAAGGAAATCGAGTTTGACACTCCTAAGTGTTTGACTAAGTGAATGAGAGTTCATTAGCTAAATCATATCAACAGATAATGTAGGAAGAAAGGGTAGCGAGTGAACAATTAAGTGGTCAACAGATAATTAGACATTTTCAGACCTTTGAGGTCAAATTCTAGAGACTTACCAAATTGTATACTAAAGCAGTGAGGCTTGAAATTCAGGGATATCTCATACTTTCCAATATCTTTAAATACATGGTTTTAGTCAGAAGCAAGACCCATTTATTCAAGTTAGCAAGGTAGGAAAGGACTCCTGGCTTTATTATGTCGTGCATACTTAAGCTTTTTATTATAGCAGATCTTTTTAAATTAACAAGGAAATATGCTCTAATTAACATAAATTTCTGTCTTCCTTTTTTCTTATTTCTAATATCACTGCAAGCAAAGTAGAATCTTATTCTATATTCTTTGGAGGGAAAATTACTGTACTAAATATAAATTAGATAAAAATGACTTCCATATACTGTATGTCAATAATACACCAAGAATACTAAAGTCGTCATATTAAAAATCCTAGATTGCTTTTTTTGTTTTAAACATTTAACTCTCCAAATAATTAATTTCAAAATAAATTATAGATAGAAATGATGAAGAAACTGCTACATAATAATTGACAAAGTAATATAAAATTTGCATTGAATCAATGTTGATTTTTAGTCACCTCATGAACATACTTGTTCTTGCTAATTATATAGATTTTTATTCCCTCTGGTAGATGAAAATAAACATTTATGATAACAGCAAGCCCAAACCATTTTTATGTTCCATAAATCAGTTAGGGTTTCAATAGAATTGCCAAAGTTGAGTTGGGAAAATCATATCTTGAGTTTATCCTTTTAACTAGTCTTTATTCCTGCAAAAGTAAATAGCAGTTGCAAACCTAACCTGTGAGGGAGCTCTTTAGTTTTAAGATTGCTGGCTCCAAATAAACAGAATACCAAATTCTGTTTGTGAAGATCAGATACCACTTGGGACAGGCAAGAGGTGAAATCCAGCAGGTTCTCACAAGTTCTGGAGTACCAATAGCAGAAATTTTGAGTAGTTTGGAGAACCAGCAAGTGCCACTTCTCGCTGGCCCTAGAGTGGGGTGGGAATGGAGATTTTGCATTATCCTTCCCCTGCCACACACACCAAGCCACGCCCACCAAGCCACACCACGCTCACCAAGCCACACCACGCTCACCAAGCCACACCACGCTCACCAAGCCACACACGCCCACCAAGACACACCCACAGAACTGGTAGTAAAAAAAAAATGAATTTCACCACTGGGACAGGCCTACAGTCATCATAGTAGAAATTAAATTTTGAATTATCTGATCACAGATATGGAAATTTCCAGGACAAAACAACTAAAATAGTCCATTATCATTTCAGAAATCACTCCAGTAAGAGAAATATCCGTTCAAAAGGGTGGTGAGTATGTCATGCCCGGGTGCTTACTTTTCCTACTGGTTCACAAATGTGAGTGCCCGTCCATGCATTCACTCAGCCTTCTATGCATGTGCTTTGGTTTGAAAACATCCCTAAATACGATGGCACAGAGCCGGGGTGAATGGGCAGGCCCACCTGCTATGTCCACTACTGGTTCAGGTGAACCAGTCCAAACCGGCTGAATGCCACCTCTGATGTCATGTTATCGCTATACCATTCCTGCCACCCAATTACATTAGCAAATATTGAAAATTGAGCTGAGGAGGTGTCTGATGGAAATTTGGTCAGTGAAATTGTATTTATGCCGCTACGCCAACTTTTAGCTCTGGCCTGTTGTATCATAGAGCCCAATGCACAATAAGCAGTGGCTTTTTAAGTTGGGGAGCCCAATACAATGTCCTTGTATTAGATTACAACCAAAAAAGAAATATTACAATACTTCTCTTTTCCCTGCAATGGCCAGGTTGCACACTCCCGTTTTATTTTTCCCTGTCACTTGTTACATCAGTACTTATTTGTATTCATGTTCTATTTTTCTTCACCCAAGAGAAAATAATTCTTCAATGGAAGAGTGGTTATTCTGTAAGTCCTAATAGAAAAATATACCAGGAGACAGCAACATCTTTTATACTTTGCTTTCATTGACTAAAAACAGCCTTCAGTTCCATTCCAAGAGATTGACTTTGATAGAAGCTCACTGTTACATCTATTGACTGATGGCTACTTTCACTAATCAAGATGCTGCATGAAAACACAGCCACTCAAGTTAAGTTCAATAAACATGGCTATCTTACTGCTAATATTCCAGTCAGCTGAGAAGTGAAACAGAGATGTGTGGGTTAGACAGCATCACCACCAGATGGATTGGTAACTGGCTGACCAACCGCACTCAACGTGTAGTTCTCAATGGAACTGCATCTACATGGAGGGAAGTATGCAGTGGAGTACCCCAAGGCTCTGTTTTAGGCCCAGTACTCTTCAACAGCTTCATCAATGATTTGGATGAGGGAATAAATGGGGAACTCATCAAATTTGCAGATGATACCAAGCTGGCAGGAATAGCCAACACTCCAGAAGATAGGCTTAAGATACAGAAGGATCTTGACAAACTTGAACATTGGGCACTATCTAATAAAATGAAATTCAATGGTGAAAAGAGTAAGGTTCTACATTTAGGCAACAAAAACGGAATGCACAGGTACAGTATAGGTGATACCATACTCAGTAGTAGTAACTGTGAAAGGGATCTTGGAGTCCTAGTGGACAACCATTTAAATATGAGCCAGCAGTGTGCAGCAGCTGCCAAAAAAGCCAACACAGTTCTAGGCTGCATCAACAGAGGGATAGAATCAAGATCACGTGAAGTGTTAATACCACTTTATAATGCCTTGGTAAGGCCACACTTGGAATACTGCATTCAGTTCTGGTCGCCACGATGTAAAAAAGATGTGGAGACTCTAGAAAGAGTGCAGAGAAGAGCAACAAAGATGATTAGGGGACTGGAGACTAAAACATATGAAGAACGGTTGCAGGAACTGGGTATGTTTAGCTTAAGAGAAAGAAGGACTAGGGGAGACATGATAGCATTATTCCAATATCTCAGAGGTTGCCACAAAGAAGAGGGAGTCAAACTATTCTCCAAAGCACCTGAGGGTAGAACAAGAAGCAATGGGTGGAAACTAATCAAGGAGAGAAGCAATTTAGAACTGAGGAGGAATTTCCTGACAGTGAGAACAATTAATCAGTGGAACAGCTTGCCTCCAGAAGTTGTGAATGCCCCAACACTGGAAGTCTTTAAGAAGATGTTGGATAGCTATTTGTCTGGAACGGTATAGGGTTTCCTGCCTGGGCAGGGGGTTGGACTAGAAGACCTCCAAGGTCCCTTCCAACTCTACTATTGTATTATTGTATTATTGTATTGTGTTTTAGATTCTCTGCTGTATAATATTTATATGAGTTAAATGGTTGCTACTCTTACCAGAAAAAGAATTTCATCATACTAAGGTTAAGCAAATATTAGGCAATGCTGTTTTGTTGCTTGCAAAGACAAAGGAGACGTTTGCAAATTTTACCTCAATTGTGTAAAGAGGAAGAGCTTACAAATAATTATTCCAAGACCCAGGAAAGTCCTATAAACATCATAAAAATCAATGGCAAATAAGAACTAGAAAAATAGAACAAGTTCCAACCTTTGAATATCTGGAAACATTTTTTTAAAGACTCTGAAAGTTTACAGGAACAGTTTAGAGTTTTCTATGCCAAGGGCAGAAATAATGCCAAGGCAATCCTGGGCTTTTTTTTTATTTTAAGGGAAGTTGATGCATTCCTGCGACCATGAAACTGTTTAAAGCTAAACCTACATCCCAAATAATGTATAGTGTATAGAGGTAAGTCCCTGTAGTGATCTAAAGTTATTGGATGCTGTCAAATCTAACATTTTTCAAGCACTTCTCCAGGTTCTAAACATTCTAATTTTCATGGAAATAAGAATGTTGTCTTTCTTTGGAGATTCTCAATCATCCAGGTCATGGTTGTCCCAAACATGCTTTTCCAAAACACAACTGGACTTTCTTGTTCTTTTTTTTTTCCCACTTCTCATCTAAGAACTGAAGAAGCTTCTTGGGTGAGAAGCAAAATGTGTTCAAGAAAGAAAAAAAGGAAGAAAGTCTAATTGCCTTTTAGAAAAGCACCTTTGGTATAAAAATGTTGCCTCTGTCATCTGTCTTACTGGCTCAAACTTCTCTTTTCCACTAGCCCATTGGCCTTACTAATTCTCCCTAATGACTTCATGCCTCTAATCCTCTCTGATGTCTTGGCATCAAGATGGAAAGTAAAAAAATAATAATAGATGACCTGCATTATTGCTGTCTTTCCACCCACTCTTTGCTACCTCTAAGCCTAGAGAAAATGGCAGCTGAAAGATTTGCTAAAGATTGTTCAATATTGCATGTCAGAGATACTTGAACATTATAGACAATCCACAAGGGTGGGTTACTTCTGGGAAACCTTTAAGATCTGTTAAGAATCTGTTTAATCTGGTTTGCACAGCACATTGCAGAGCTTTATTTTTGACCTACTTTAATATCCTACCCTCCATAGTATTGGATGGAAGAGTTCATAAAACCCCATTTAATGAGAGAAATTGTCCCTGTGGCCAGAATGAACCTTGTACACATATTTCTTCCTTACCCTTTCTTCAAGAACCTATAAACTGGTATGTCTATACCAACTCCTAGCAGAAACTGAACCATCAGTGAAGGACAGGTGGTTTATTTCTGCTCTCCAATTGGAACTCTGCTATTACAAACGGTGTCTCTAAGCTTATTTGCAGCAATTACTATTGGAAGGCTAAGAATGTCCTCTATTCTGTTTTGCTTTATTATATTTCATTCTCTTTTCTTTACTTCTTACATGTATAAGAATATATATTTTAATCAGCAGAATCTATATGGTAAATGTATCATTCTTATTTCATTTGAGTTTGCTTTTATATCTTGTTTGAGGGCTGCAGCTATTTTATGCCTACTGACTATAAATATTTTTCCTTTTCTATTCTTCCAATCTTCCTCATCTCTAGGCCACACCATGAATGAAACTACAAAACTGAAGAACTTTCTTTCTTTAGAGCAGAGGTAGGGAATGATGGCATGGCTGGCTCAGGAATTCTGGGAGTTGCAGTCTACAAATCATAAAAGGACCATTGTTCCCCACCCTTGCTTTAAAGCCTCAATACTTCACAAACTGTCTTCCTACATTCATCTGTAAAGCTTATATAAACAAGCCCTATATAAAAAAGAAAAAGTGACCCTTTCACCTTTCAGAAAAACCGCAAGTCACCTTTTCACTGGTAACTTTGCTAGGCCAAGCTAGCAATTTTTATGCCAGTCAGAAGTTGATTGAAATTCTGCAAATTAGTTTCAATTGCATGCAATTTAACCAGTCTTGGTCCTGGAAGAGCAGTTTTTATCTTCCCTTCTTCTTTCATGCAATTTTCTATTACAATTTCTTCATTTTATAAAATAAACAAGCAGGCAAATGAGAAATTACCTCAATCTCATTAATAAATAGACGAAAAGAAGTTTTCCTACCATAAACAAACAAACAACAAAAAGGTTTTTAAAAGTTACAAAACTTTGAGGACTTATATCACCATGAAAACTGACAACTACTTTCAGAGTTCACTTATAGGAATTTTTAAGTGACTGTTTTCAATTATCTAGCTCAAAGACAGTTTAAAAAGCAACAACACCTAATGGAATCAATGATTGGAATTTGCCTGAACAGCCATGAAAAGGCATTGTTTTAAGGGAATGAAGAAAAATCCATAATCTAGAAAAGGAATATCAAAATCAGTTTTTTTTTCATAAATTTGTTTACTTATACTAAAGATCTTTTTAGATACAGGCTTCATGAAATTTGGCAGGAGAAATTATTCTAAATATAAAACTCTTATGTTTTTAAATTTTGGTATCTTTAAAATAAAATATAGTAAATTTTAATTATGTGACAAAAATATTTATATATTTTTGAATGCTTTCCTTCAGTTCGATTATGTTCATTAAATTGAAAGGAAAAAAAAACCTCAGATATGAATTACAGCATTTCTGTTGGTATGTATTAACCACCCTATTTTCACAGTGAAATCATCTCTCTGGTGCTCTGTGGTCTTCCATGCTCCTCCTATTTTAGATTATCACTAATTCATCCCATTACACTTCTTCAAATTTGGACGAAGGAACAGCCAGAAAACTGAAGCAAGGTTAATAAACAAGTAACACAAGATCAGCATCTTCTCCCTTATTTTATCAATAAAATAAAGTCTAATTTAACATTCCACCCAAAACATTCTTAAGGAAATTTAAAGGTCTTAGAACAAGGTAGAAATCAGATCTTCTCCGAGAAGAAAAAGTAATAATGGGAAATCAGACTTCTCCAACCTTATGTCCTCCAGATCATTTGGGTTTACAACATAGTACATGATGAGACCATGTCTCCTAAAGATTCTGAAAATTTTAGTCCTAGCATAACTCAGGGGAACCAGGTTGGGGAAAGCCAGAGAAATGAATCCAAGGCAGTTGTATCTGGTTACTTAAACAAATCCTTCCCTAACGTGGTTCGAAACAAACAACCACATAACCTTATTGCTGATGAATGGATCAAATGATTTGAATTATGACTAGAGATACAGCATTTTATATTTTGTATGTTTCATATGATCCCATTTTATTCAATTAGTTTTTTGAATGGACCATGGGAATATTCAACATAAACATTCCAAGTACCATTTTTTTCATTCTGGAATACTTACTTTAAGAAGGATGCAATGTTAATGAAAGTAAAATAAAGCAAAGTTCTCTATTATATCAAACCTTTTCTGCCTTTTATGATTTCCAATAAAGTACACAAAAATATCTTGGTAGATAAGGTTTTTTTTTTCTTTCTCAAAAATTCAGCCTGTTGGACAACTGTAGCATCAATAATACACTCCGCCATCATATTATCTCTAGACAAGTGGCACATATCTATAGATAAGCTGTCATTCAAAAGTGCCACTGAGACTCTCCATAATGCTACCTTTCACAGAAGGAGTGAAAAAAGATTATCCTTTCAGAGCCAATATTTTTGAACTACAAAAATTTTACCATTAAAGCTGCAATGAGCCACATTTTAATAAAGACATGTAAATTGTTTTGTCTTGAATTATTTTGTCTTGAACTAGCAATAGATACAAGAACAAAATCTGTCTGAAGACTTGAGCATCAATCCTGCATTGCCAGGATAAATCACAGCCCTATTTTCTTCGGTGAGTGCTACATTATAAATCAGGGCATTTTTCCCCAAAAGCCAAGAGAGAGAAAAGTATCAAGCCCTACATTTTATCAGAAATTCCGTTCTCTTCAGTTCTCCTGAGAGACTTTTACTTGCTAACACCCACCCACTCCCATTCTGCACCATTCTAATTTTATACAAAGGGAAAAACCTTGTAAAATAGCAAATCTTGGAGAAGACTTGGATTACTACAGGGTAAAGCCTAAAGGAGGCTTTATCTCCTTACTTCTCCATCCAATTTGCAAATGTAATCTTTTGTTCAATGTTCCCTGTAGGGATAAAATTCCTACTGTAGAGACATTATGTTAAAGATTGTTTAGATTATAAAACCAACACTAATACTAAACATACTGTAAGAGGAAAGGTTGATCCTGACTGGGGTTGCAAGCTCCAGTCAGAAGACAATTAAGGTAATCTAAGTTGAGAAGTCAATTGTTCTTTTTTTGGAATAATTGCAAAGGATGATCCTGAAGTCCTCCACCACCTTCACGTGGTGAAGGGAAGATTCCATATAAATACTATGATTTTTCTGCCAGCCACCTTAAAAAAAATAAGAACATCTCTGTGCTGAGATTTTTTTTCTCTAGCTAAAGTAATCTGTACCAACTAGATGACTTGCTCTGATCATTTCTCTTCCTTGAAAACTTTTGCTTATTGCAGCAATTTGTCTGACATTTTGAAGATCAAATCTCTTTAATGCAGGAGTCATTATGACCACTTAACAAGCTGAGGTCTGTTGGAATTCTTCTTGCAGTTTCAGCCCAAGGGAAGCTGATGGGTCTTCCAAAAATTGAAATTAGTCACACCATGGCTGTTAGAAAAATAGCCTTCTTTAGTCCCCCAACTGAAGCTAGTGTATTCAGAAAATGAAGCTTCACTTTCCACTGATAGGGTCCCCCTTTATCACTCTGCAAATAGTCCTATCCCCAATTTTCATCAGCAAGAATGATAAGATGTAAATGTATTCTTGACATCTATTCTCTCCCTCAACCCCTTATCTATTATTTATGTGTATATAAGTTGTTTTTCAGTCCACCTTTCGTTTTGGTCATTTCTATTATTATTATTATTATTATTATTATTATTATTATTATTATTATTATTATTATTATTATACGATTGTATCACAGCGGCCAGTTGATTCGCCGGATTTGGCATTGATTACTAGTCGGGCCCCACCCAGGGGCCTGGGACGTCATAACGTATTTTCGTAATATACATGCAGATCCAAGCAATGCAGCTTTTTGCATTTGACTGATGGTGATTTTGTCAAGTTTTAACTGTTTTAAATGTAATTCCAGTGCTTTTGGAATAGCACCCAGTGTGCCGATTACCACTGGAATTACCACTGCTGGTTTGTGCCATAATCGTTGGATTTCAATTTTTAAATCCTGGTATTTCGCGACTTTTTCATGTTCCTTCTCCTCAACCCTGCTATCACCTGGTATTGCGATGTCTATGATTGTAACCTTCTTTTTCTCAACCAGTGTGATGTCTGGTGTGTTATGCGCTAGTATTTTGTCTGTTTGTATACGGAAATCCCACAGGATCTTGACCATCTGATTTTCGGTGACTTTTTCAGGCTTATGTTCCCACCAGTTTGTTGTTGTTTTAATATTATAATTTTTGCACAAATTCCAGTGGATCATTTGTGCTACTGAATTGTGCCTCAATTTATAATCAGTCTGCGCGATTTTTTTACAGCAGCTGAGTATGTGGTCAACAGTTTCATCAACTTCTTTGCAGAGTCTGTATTTGGCATCATCAGAGGATTTTTCGATTTTGGCCTTAATGGCATTTGTTCGGATAGCTTGTTCTTGCGCAGCCAGGATTAGTGACTCTGTTTCTTTCTTTAATGTACCTGTTGTTAACCATAACCAAGTTCTTTCACTGTCCACTTTATCTTTTATTTTTTCCAGAAATTGACCATGTAAGGCTTTGTTCTGCCAACTCTCCATTCTTGATTTTATCACATCTTTTCTGTATTCTTGTTTCGTCTGTTGGGCCTTCAGTAGATTTTTGTTCTTTACTTCGATTAATAGATGTTCTTGACTTTCTTTTAAATAATCAGCTAGTGCATGTTTTTCTTCTTCAACTATTTGCTTCACTTGTAATAATCCTCTGCCACCTGATTTTCGGGGCAGGTATAGTCTATCAGTGTCACCACGTGGATGTAAACTGTAGTGCATTGTCATTAGTTTCCTGGTTTTTCGGTCCAAAATGTCCAAATCAGCTTGTGTCCAGTTTATTTATTATTATTTATTTATTTATTTGGATTTATAGACTGCCCCCTCTCCCAAAAAGGGACTCGGGGCGGTGTACAGTCAATGAAACACAGATAAAATACATAAATAACAATATAAATAATATGTAAACAATTAAATACTTGAGCATTTGAGTGGAGGAGGTGAGACTGTACAAAGAAATAAATATAGTATAAAAGCCCTAAAACATCCCAATTAAAATACCCAAACCCAATTAAAATATATCCCCGGGAGGTAAGACTAAGAGTGTGCCAGGCCAGCTAATTGAAACAGGTGAGTCTTTAGTTTTTGATGGAAGGAACGGAGGTCAGTGGTGGTTCTGATGTCGGGGGGGACGTCATTCCAGAGGGTTGGGCCCATCACAGAGAAGGACCTACTCCTAGGTGTCGCCCGCTGGCATTGCCTAGTGGACGGCACCAGGAGGAGTCCCTCCCTGTGAGAGCGGATTGGTCGTAGGGACGTGTGTGGTAGGATGCGATCCTGCAGATAACTAGGTCCTATGCCATGGAGCGCTTTAAAGATGGCAATCAATACCTTGAAACGCACCCGAAAGGCCACAGGCAGCCAGTGCAGCTCGCGCAGGAGGGGTGTTACGCGGGAGTATCGTGCACTCCCCATGATGGCCCACGCGGCTGCGTTCTGGACTAGCTGTAGTCTCCGGATGCGTCCCAAGGGGAGCCCCATGTAGAGGGCATTGCAGTAGTCCAGGCGAGAGTTAACTATACCAGCTGTGTATCTTATAACTGGTATTGCCTAGGTATTTATGGCCTTGATTGTATTTCCACCATTTAATTTAGATTTCAAAATTTTCCTCACTCTGTTGGTGTACTCCTGACAATATTTTTTACTTGTCCATGTTTGATGTTATCCAACTGTAAAATGCCTAAGTATTTGTAGGCTTCATTTTCATTGCATTTAATTAGTTGGCCATTGGGCATTTCAATTCCCTCACATGTAGTGATTTTGCCCCTTTTTATGGATACAGTGGCACATTTTTCATGCCAAACTGCATTGAAATATCGGTGCTGAATACTCGGACTGTGTTTGTCAGTGATTGGATTTCTATTTCTGACTTTCCATAGAGTTTCAAATCATCCATATATAATAAATGTGAAATTTTTTCAGCTTCTTTGGCTGTTTTGTAGCCTAATTTCATTTTTTTAAAGATTACTGATAGTGGGATCATCCCGATGATGAAGAGAAGAGGTGAAAGTGAATCACCCTGGAAAATTCCTCGCTTGATATTAACCATTCCATAGTTCTCATTCCCTACTGCCAACTCAGTTGTTTCTAAGCATTTTATGATCCAACTATGTGGCAATGAGTCGAATGCTTTATTATTATTATTATTATTATTATTATTATTATTATTGTTGTTGTTGTTGTTGTTGTTGTTGTTGTTGTTATTATTATTATTATTGTTGTTGTTGTTATTATTATTATTATTATTATTATTATTATTATTATTATTATTGCATCAACAGAATTGTATCACAGCTGCCAGTTGTTACGCCGGATTTGGCATTAATTACTAGTCGGGCCCCACCCAGGGGCCTAGGACGTCATAATGCATTTTCGTAATATGTGTGCGGATCCAAGCAGTGCAGCCTTTTGCATTTGACTGATGGTGATTTTGTCAATTTTTAACTGTTTTAAATGTAATTCCAGTGCTTTTGGAATAGCACCCAGTGTGCCGATTACCACTGGAATTACCACTGCTGGTTTGTGCCATAATCGTTCAATTTTAATTTTTAAGTCCTGGTATTTCGTGACTTTTTCATGTTCCTTCTCCTCGACCCTGTCACCTGGTATTGCGATGTCTATGATTGTAACCTTATTTTTGTCAACCAGTGTGATATCTGGTTTGTTATGTGCTAGTATTTTGTCTGTTTGTATACAAAAATCCCACAGGATCTTGACCATCTGATTTTCGGTGACTTTTTCAGGCTTATGTTCCCACCAGTTTGTTGTTGTTTTAATATTATAATTTTTGCACAAATTCCAGTGGATCATTTGTGCTACTGAATTGTGCCGCAATTTATAATCAGTCTGCGCAATTTTTTTACAGCAGCTGAGTATGTGGTCAACAGTTTCATCAACTTCTTTGCAGAGTCTGTTGATGAAACTGTTGACCACATACTCAGCTGCTGTAAAAAAAATCATGCAGACTGATTATATATTGCGGCACAATTCAGTAGCACAAATGATCCACTGGAATTTGTGCAAAAATTATAATATTAAAACAAACAACAAACTGGTGGGAACATATTATTATTATTATTATTATTATTATTATTATTATTATTATTATTATTATTGTTGTTGTTGTTGTTGTTGTTGTTGTTGTTGTTGTTGTTGCTGTTGCTGTTGCTGTTGCTGTTGTTGTCGTCATTTGTTATTTAAAGTCTTTTTCTCTCCTTTCTTTCTCCTACTTCTGTTTCCCTTTCCCCCTTTCAGTGCCAAAAAAGCCTTATACTCAGCATGCATTGGAACCTTTCTTTACCCTAAAAATTGCATTATACATACTGTTCCATTGTTAGCCTCCAAGGACTGCTCATTGCTATTCCCTCAACACTGCTTAAATGCTGCTTCCCTACAGAGTGGCATTTGCCCAATGATTGTTACTTTGCACTTATTGCCATTTCACATTAACTGTTAATGCATCCCACTGAGCCTTCATGAACTTTTTTCATGTATTCATTGCTATTCCCTCAGTACTGCTTATGTTTGAAACACTATTTTCTCATTGAATGCTACTTCTACTTTCTCTTTCTTTCTAATTTCCCATTGAAATAATTTTATTGTTTTTTCCACTCCATAAAAACAACTGCATTTTCTAAGTTTGATTTGGTCATCATTTTTGAGGCCCATATTTGGAAGGTAGAGTTATTAAGTTCTCTTTGGATAAAAGATCTCACTTGTACACTTGTCTCTGCTAGATGATCCCTATACAACAGAATGGCAAAGAATGCACACAAGTTTGATCCATCACTAAATAATATTTCATGACCACTTCAGTATATGTGAGGAAATAGCAATCACAAGATACTATCCTGTTTGCAAAATAACCATACAATAGATGCCCGTGCATAAAAGTATTTCTTTATTGATGGCCTTCCTGAAAGCCCTCAAACATCGTTTGGTCAATGAGCTTGGAGATCCCATGATGTTTTACTTTGTTGACATTCTGCCACTTTTCTTTTTGTCTTGCTTTTGTTTAATTTAAATTATGATTTTAATAGTTTTATCTACTTTGTTTTTTATTCTGCATGCCATTTATTTTATTGCCACTATAAAGTGAAATTGGTGTCTATGCAAGAATGATAAATAATCAAACAAATAAACAAAAGGCATGACTTTGCATTAGTAACGAAGGATAGCAAATGAGGATTATTTCATTTATTTATTTGTTAAATTTATTTGCCACCCATTACACCCGGGGTCTACTCTAGGTGGCTTACAACAAAGGAAAAAATGAAAAGAATGCAAACAGAAGTAAAATAACAGAGAACTAAAATAACGATGAAAAAGAACAGAAGAATACATTATTATGATAAGCATACATCAATATGATTGACAGTAAAAGAGGCAGAAAAGTGATTTTGATGGAATCTTTCAAAAAGTGAAATTAGGTGAACAAGGTCAAACCAAGAGTTCCTAACAGTTTGGGTACATTTTTTTTTAAATAACATATTTGGGATGAAACAAAAGGTATTCATTTGTTGGGAAGACAATTTTAGACATTTGTATAATAATGGGAGCCAGTTTGTTGTTATGAGTAAGCATCAGGCTATACTTTGGGAAACTGTGAACTGTAGTTCTGCCTTAGGACAAAGTCAGCTAGATGACCTTCACCAGTCACTCTCATTCAATTCTAGGAAGAAGCTAATAGCAAATCATTACTAAACAACTTGTTAAGGAAACTGTAGGGACTACAGTTGCCAGAAGGCAACACTGACTCAAAAGTGTGTGTGTGTGTGTGTGTGTGTGTGTGTGTGTGATTAATAATATGCCAAAAACCAATTTATAATTTATGCTACAAAATGTATTTTCAAGTGAAACTTGTTGAAAAGGAAATCACAAATGCTGCAATTGAATTGAAAAAATGGCAACTGCAGATACAGGCAGATTCACTGGAAAAATGTTAAAATATGGATGTAGTTTCCTTATGGAGTGACTATGAAATTTGTTAAATGTATACCTAAATTGCATTTTTTCCTAATGATCAAAAGTATGTCATTATTGTTCCCCATGCAAAAAGAAACCTAGCAAAAGAAATGTAAAATAATCTAATGAGAACTTGTAGAAAGGTGTTAAGCAATCCATCAGATTAAAAATACTGACAATGAATAAAATAAGGAAGTGTGATAAGACATGCTGTACTTAAGGTAGGGGAACATGGGCCAAATTTTTGCTCTTTACCAGGCCACTGAAAAATGTATAAATGTGTGAGAGAAAATGTTGCCTTGTTGATTTAGTCGAAGTTTATGATAAATATTCTCATATAGGAATGTTTTACGTGAGACATAATTGAAGATTAGTTGCTGAATACTTGAAAATAAACAATGATTTGTGAATAAGCTTAGTGAGTTGTACAAAACCATGCAGGGACTAAGGATGTGTATTGTCTCCTAGGTTGCTTAACATATATATTGAAACTGGCATAATGAATTCTTGTAGTGACATTAGAAGAATTTATTGATTGGAGATGTGAATGCATGTGCATTTTTGTATGGAGAAAATGCCATATTGTTGGCTAAGAAATGAAATAAATTGCATGATAAAAAAGAAATAAATTGTTGTAATATTAGAAATGTGTTGATTGAGAAAGTAAATGAATGTAAATTGATATGGTGTTTGTGTATTGTGCTTGAAATGGTGGATTTACATTTTTTTCTGTCAAACTCAAGATAGAAAATGGAAGGACCAGGAAGATGATGTGAAAAAATGCACGCTAAACATACATGGCAAAAAGCTAGTGAAAATAGATGAAGTTATGTGCCTTGGTAGAATATTTATTAAAAATAACACAGTGAATGCAGAACTTTTCGACATACAGACAAAAACAAAGTTCGTGGATAGTATGTGATCTGTTGTAGAATATTTATTAAAAATAACACAGTGAATGCAGAACTTTTCGACATACAGATAAAAACAAAGTTCGTGGATAGTATGTGATCTGTTGGAAATATATATATATATATATATATATATATATATATATATATACACATACATACATACATACATACACATACACATACACATACACACACACACACACACACATGATCAAAAAGCAACATATTAAAGAATGCTTCTGCTCACTTGGTTTTAAGGAAATTGTAATTGAGTATATCAGGACAAATATGTAAATTAAATGAAGCAAAACTGGGCTAGGTTATTTAAAAAGAGATCATTTCAAGAATGAATGAATGATGAATACAGACAGAAGAGAAAAGCAAATGACCCATGTAAAAAAAAAGGCATGTTGAGGTTTGGTCATGCAAAGACAGTGAATGAGAGTCAGGTAGCAGAAAAAAATATCTGAAGGAAGAGAGTGCTGACAGGAGGAGTGAGTATCATTAGATACAATTGATGAGATACTAAGAATGAGAGAAGTTGGCATTTAAAGGCAATGTATAAAACACTGTACCAGTGGTGGGTTCCAATTGGTATGGTTAGAACGGGCCCAGCGGCGTCCATATGGATGCGTGCAGCATGCATGTGTCTTAGCGCCTCTGTGATGCTCCAGCTGCTCTGCAGAACATTGTGCAGGCGCTGTGCACACTATGTGTGTGTGCGGAAGTGCGGAAGCCTTAAAAGACACATAAGGCGCTCAGGTGGGTGGGTGGACCCTCTGGAGCAACAGAACAGAACGGTATCTGGTGCTCTGGGCAGGCTCCGGTATGCCTGCAACTCACCACTTGCAACCCACCACTGCACTGTATGTATCTGGTGGAAATGGTTTGGAAATGTAGAAAGATATGAAAAATTATAGTGAATAATGTTGATATAAACTAGATTTTTTAAATTTTCTTTTTCTCCACTTCTGCTTTTGTTTTGCTTAATATTTCTTCCTTTTAGTGCTTCATGCTGTGAACATGAATAAAGCAATGGCCATGTGTATATGTTTAATATATTTATATCCTGCCTTTTAACTAATAACTGAAAGGAACCCAAATATAAGTATTTCCTTATTTAATCCTCACCATAAAAATCTAGCAAAATATGATAGCTTGAGAAATAATGGCTGATCCAGTCTCTTTCAAAATTAAAGTGATGGTTTGAACCTCAGTCTCTCTAGCCAACTCCTTAATCCCCACTCATATTGTCTCTCTGATTGCTTAATTCTCTTTCCTTCTATGCCAAGTTATCCTGCTACAATGATTATAAAGGAGGAAAGAAGCAATTGAAGGCAGGACAGTCTGAAAGCAAAATGTGGGCCTGCAGGGCCTGATGATCTAAAGATTATCAAGGGCTATAGACTTCTCATGTCTATTTTATAAGAAGTAACATATGCTCAATTAACAGAGCTGTAATTATTCCAATTTCCTTATTTCCAACCAATTCTACAGGAACATATTGCATCTCATCTTTGTATGTAGCAAAAGATCCAAATGATTATAAAGCTTGTGAATCATTCTTAAGATTCAGGAAGAAAAAACCTGACCAAATCAATTATGGACTTAGCCAGGAATTTCATCCAGGGAATAAAATAAAGCTTTAGCTGATAGGGCCAATTTGGTGCTTGTCTCAGCAAGGAAATAAAGTAGCCTTGGCACGATTGACCTCCATGGTAATACATATCACAGGAAATTATCAAAAACTTCATTAAAGCTCTCTGGCTAGTAATGGAGTTGGGAAGAATCACTTTTAATTTATTTTAATGAAGTTTTCATATAAGCAAACTTGCCTACACTGAATTCTGAATATTATTGCAGCTTCCAGCCCCCTATCCTTTATTTCATATTTGATTAATGTCATTTAATTATTTCCCCTGTGCTCATTCATCATGCTTAACCCAAAATTAGCTGGGTTTGTGTTCTCCCTTTCTTTCTCTCTGCTTACTGATGGGCTCATTAATCTGTAAGGATGTGGGGGGGGGGGCGACTGTTGACATTCCATTTAATGAGTTTAATTGGGAATTTGGCCAATTGGCACCACTTCTTTTTTTAAATGGTGTTTGTCATCTATCTTGTTCCCTCCCACACACACAAAACCCCATTTTTCCTTGTCCATCTTCATATCATGCCATGTTTGTGATGTACTTTATTGTTCACAAAAATGAACTCTTTGTAATCAATAGCAAATCAAACACAAGCACAATAGTCTCCTTTATAGTTACGTTAACAATATTTAAAGTAACAGTACAATTTAGACAGAATAAACTGAAAAGAATACTTCAAGGAGAGTCACATTAATCATCAAGGATGTATCCAAAACTGAATAATACTTCAATGAGGTTGAGTGATTTACATGACAATTATGATGTGAGCCAAAACAGATGAAGTTGTTCAAAATATTTAATTTAGTTTTCAAGTGTATTTAGAGTGTATTTAGAGCAGATCTCTATGGTGATATTATCAAAATTCAGGTGCTTGGCAATCTGCCTGCACTTATGGTCACCTCAGGGGTGCTTCAACTCGCCCACCCAACTATTTCCTGCCTCCATTTATTCCATTTTCTCTCTCTGCCACCATCTTTTTGCTCTCACTGTGGATGAGGCCTACCTGATTTTACTACAGGGCCACGCTAAGATTGGTTTTGCATTGAAAAAGAAAAGAAAAGTTGTAGAATTCAAAAAGCCTTTTGCAAAAAGTTCTTGGTGGATCTAGGCTTCCTAGTATTAAAAAAAGGACCAAAAGCAGCAAAGAGCATACCTCACTGGCAGTAGAAGCAAAAAGATGGTGAACATCAGTTGGTGAAGCACAGGGTGGCATGGGTGTCCAAGGGCAGGGTGGTGAGGATAAATGAACCTGGAACTGGGCTAGATAGGAACTGCCGAAGCATGGCAAGCAACCTCAGAGCTGCATGGTTCCTCAATAAGATAAGAGGACTCCAACTCTCCCCCAGCCACCAATTTCCTATCATCGCTGCTCTTTTGGCTACCCTGCCCAACATGGAGGGAGTTAGAAGCAACTTAACTTACTTAGGACCAAGCTCAGAGGGTCTAAGATTGAGGTGGGTATTCATTTAAACAACCTGTGAATTATTAATTAATGTTAATAATTTAGACAATGGCACCTCGATTTATGACCTAGCAATGGAAATTCTGGATTCAATTGTGGTTGTAATTCAGGGAGTAGCAGCAATGTTATTTAATAAGCAAGCTTCTTATGTGCCCATTGACTAATTAAGCAACATTCTTATCTTTTCTTCCCAGTGGTTACTGCTGTCCTAAACAATTATACACAGCCATAGAAAGAATTCAGTGAAACTTTCACTGCAGGACACACTCATAAAAATTACACCTGTTTTTTAATGCAGAAAGCTGTTTACATTTAATCATTTTTATGAAGAACATCAGGAAGAGAACAATGTAGGCTTTTTAGGTAATCTTATATCACTTTATGGATATATTTTCTCTCTATCAAACAAAATAGGAGTAGGAGAGGAATATAGTAAAAGAAAGAGTATAAAAAGAATAACAGAAATAAAAGCCCCCAGAAGCAGGAGGACTTAAAGTTAACACATTTTTGCCAGCAAATGTTTTGTTTCAGGTACCAAATCCAATAATACTTGGCTTAGTTTAGAACAAACAGTGATAGATATTGGGGAATTTGCAAAAAAGCAAATGAGGGAATACCTGTTTGAATATTGTTCATTTATCTTTAAAGTATCTTTGCTTTAAAAAATAAGCTTCTGTTTGCATAATATCAAGTCTCGTTGGAATTTAGAGAAAAGGAGTAATGCATTTCCCTTTCCATAATATGTAGATCAACATTGTCAGTCATTATTTGCCAATAAAATAGCTGACATCATGTTCATCCCAGAAATGTATTCATTCTATTACGTTCATTATAAGCTTTTAATGATTGGTTCAATAAAAATCTCAGGGAGCTGACCTCTGCAGTGCTGCCAGAGATTCCTTGTCAGCATTGATCACAAAGATAAAAGTCAATTGGCACTAAGGAGGAAGAAGTTAAAAATAAATGAGCGGTTCAATTTATATTAAAACATAATAGCTGTGAATTAAGCTATATATATGATGGCACATATGAGCACATGTACTGAGACAATACAAAATTTTATATCAGGGTGAAGATATTCAACTGTATTAAATAAAAATAAGAAAGTTATACAATATTTATGTATGTTCCATATAATTTCTATTTTCTATGTAAATATTGTATAGTTGATACAGATGAATATCATTGGTCTGATCTATAATGCAGACCCAACATGCACACAAGGTTAAGTGAAACTAAGGAGCCTATATTTATTTCTTAAAGCTAAAATGGAGAAGCAGTTGGGTCAAATTTTATTGATTTGATCTTTTCAAGGCTGTCTTTAGAAATCATGACTCATGACAAAGAGTAGATATCTAGATATTGGTGATTAACAAATTCCAATAGGATTAATCAGTGGCTAATATCCCTTTCTCTTTCCTTCCCAGTATGCAAGTAAATGGTTGCTGCTGAGTGGAAGAGAAAACAAGGGATTGCAAGAGTGGCTAGGAAACTGTCACATAATATTCAAAATGATCAACATGTGGCTATAGCAGCAGTAGCCCAGCAACGCTTAAGCAGCCGCAATTTCTCAAATTTCATTTCCTCAATTTTGGATGCATTATGTAAGTTAGTCCATTTGGGGTACCTTGATTCAAAAATTGTTGCCAATTGTAATGCATTGTTTCATCTAGTTAAAAGTTATAAGATTATAGTTTTAGTGGTATGTAGATAATAGGAGGTAGGAGAGACAAGAAAGGTAGACAGCATAAACAATCAAGAAGACAAAACAGGTCTTTCTTTCTTTCTTTTCTTTCTTTTCTTTTCTTTTCTTTCTTTCTTTTCTTTCCCATGCTTCCATATTACCCCAAATTTGACTGAAGATATCTGAAGCTACCTAAGTGGTTTCACTTAGATGAATTAGGTGGAAATAAATCAGTTCAATTTCATCTAAATCTATTTTGCACTGCTCAGGTCTGTCAGGCCTGTAATTATATTCTTTTTTGGATCTTTGGCCTGCCACACTTTCTTATAATTTTCTATGCTGTTTCAATAGTGTAGTAGTTGGGAGGGGGGAATAGAAAGGAGTAGGATTGTAGAATGGATTGTTGACATTCTTTTGTAGAAGCCAAGGTCATCTTTTGTCTTTGCATCTCGACACCTGGCCAGAAGAAGATGGGTGTACATGCCAGCGTGGAAGATGATGATTGGAACATGTGATGGATTTGTGGGTGTGGGGAGAGATCATGAACTTTCAACTGGGTGAACTTACAGGATGTAATTCAGAGTTGAAATTTTCCATAGCCGTACTAACATGCCTGTGGAATAAATTGCACCTTTAAGGATGTTTTGCCATGGACAATGATTTATTTCTGCATGGTATTTAGAACCCTAACATTGTCCCTTGGATGTAATAATAATAATCTCAAAGGTTTGCTTGATCAGATTCCTACCAAAAAAGGATCAAGTTAGACTGCATATTAGCTTTCTTTTTGTTCAATATTTATGTTAAGTTTGTGGCACAATCCTTAACCACTAAAAAGCTTTATCCTTATATGCTAACCATAAGAAACTCGATCTATAGTCAAGTTTCTGAATACTGATGATATGGCAGTCTTTTTGACAGGTTTGGTAGATTTATAAGAGGGTTTCAAATTTTTCCTTCTATTATGTTGAAGAAAGCCTAACCATAAATTATGGAAAAATAAAGATCATGTCTTTTCAAAGAGATGTAGAGTAGGTGAGAGATTAATGGAAATTACATGGAATAGTCCAAGACCTTTAAATATCTTGGGAGCATCTTCCATGCTTGAGGCACCTGGAATATGAAAGGAAAATCAGCAGCAGAAAAGGCACAAAAGGAAGTGAAGCTATCTCTTCTATGTATCTCTATCTATCTATCTATCTATCTATCTATCTATCTATCTATCTATCTATCTATCTATCATCTATCTATCTATCTATCTATCTATCATCTATCTATCATCTATCTATCATCTATCTATTATCTATCTATCTATCTATCTATCTATCTATCCATCCATCCATCCATCCACCCACCCACCCACCCACCCACCCACCCACCCACCCACCCACCCACCTACCTACCTACCTACCTACCTACCTACCTATCAATCATCTCTTTCTATCTCTATCTCCAACAGTCAAACTCAAACATAAGGTATTCAAAGCTAACTTCATTTTTTTTTACCTTTTAATTGCTTGATCTTTACACAGACCTTAAATCTGTACCTTAAAGACCACTGGCTGCTTTGGATTGTCAAGAGACAACAAAACCTTGGTGTTTTGATAACTGAAATAAAGACATTAACTTCCCCATAACTGAAAATGGCAATTAAGGCCAAATGGAAATGGCAAGACCTCAAATACACCATCTTTCTATTAATTAAAGATAATTTTGGTAAAAGGTAATTCATCCATTTATCATTCAAAGACTATTTTCCTTAATTGGGAATTTGCACAAAAAATCTTACCCAAGTACTTGCTATGTCTCTACTGATATTTCCTTTGAGAAAGGAGTGAAAAAAGGCTGCATTCTGGCCTTTTTTGTCCTTAATATTTATGCAAAGTCTGTCATCATATTTACCAAAGCAGAATCCCACACTGCTAAACTTTAGAATTTGGCATGAATACATTAAAATCTATTTATGGCAGGTTTAGCAGGAATTCAGGGGTATAATAGACCTTTTTGATATTAAAGGAAAGCAGACAAGAATCTGGTACTGCAAAATTCAGTGACTCCCCAAAATTTAATGTTACTCATTCTGTCCTTTTAACTGCCTCCATAAAGACCAGTGGAGTGATACCAGCTACATGCCTGGGAGATGACAGTTTCAAAGAGATTCATAAAAGTGTTATTTCATATATCTTGCAATATCTGGAATACAATGCTTTATTTAGAAGCTGGCATGATCCCATTGGAATCTAAGGTCTGCATAGGCTGACTCTATGTCTGATTCAAGCTTTGATAAAACCCTTGACCATCACAATCCTTCTAGTTATTGTTATTTCTTTCTGGAAAACAAAGATCCAGAAGGTTCATATCAGCGAGGCGTCTAATGTACAGCTCTCGTAGAGCTTCAATCTGATAGAAGGTGTTCGATATCCCCATCTCAGGACAAACTAGGAGATCTATATTGCCAGGCTATACACAGGAAAACCTTCAAACCAACTAATTAACTATTCAATATTAACTGACAAAAACTGTTTCTTAGTTTGTTTAATATCTTGCCCTCTGAATATTGAAGTGGAGTTATAACAATATTCTTTTTAAGGTGCAAACTTTTCCCCATGAGCTGAAAGAATCTACGATTCTAGCTCAAATGCTCCTTTGCTATCCTTTCTATAGCAATGTGCATCCTACCCTCATAACTTTGCTTGAGTTTAAACTCTTTTAAACAATGAGTTTACTTTCTTCAGAAGTGTTGCATTATTTCCTTCAGTTTAATAATTTTAATATCTTAGTATTTCATTTGCAAAGTAGTTTTATAATTTAGTTTTAATACTCTACTACTTGTACTTTCAGTGCAGTTTGCAGTTTGAAGCATTTTATTTCTATTAATATTATTAAAAGTACTATTTAATGGTAAATGCTCTATTTATAAATCTTATTTTGATATTTCTATATATAAATTTGAGCTTTGTAAAAATTACAAATATATAAAATGCTAGTTAATGACTATAATAAATGCATGACTACTCCATAATAGGTCTTGAAATGTAGTCAACTCCTATACCTTTGTTCTGAATAAAAACTATGGTAAGATAGGGGGCAACTCTGTGAGTAATAGTTTTTTCTATAATGGTCAACATTTTAAAAATATCGTAGCCCACATTTTTAAAATATTACAGTTTGTATCATGCATGGGCAACATTTCTTGTTCTAAGATGTGTGCCAGTTGTGTGGTTGGTTTCAGGAAAGAATACTCAGATATATCATGTGCATACTATTCTTTTTGTAGAAAAATTGCTGGGAGATATAAAGAAACCCTGATAGTATTACTAGAAAAAAAGAGGAAAGTGGCCAGTGAATAACTGAGATAAATTTTTACAGGCCTCCAAAAACTGTATCAAGACTAGTGGTGGGTTTCAAAAAAATTTAGAACCTCTTCTGTAGGTGTGGCCTGCTTTGTGGGAGTGGCTTGCCGGCCATGTGGCTGGGTAGGCGTGGCCAACTTGTAAAACTTAACAACGCTCTTGCTTAGCAACCAAAATGTTGGCTCAGAAACTCTGGTATTTGAAGCACACAAATCTTAAAGCTGTCACGTTACAAGACCCTTGCACCCCTAACCCTTTAGAAAAAAAAACCCAGGGGTGTTCAAACTTGACAGCTTTAAGACTTGTAGACTTCAACTCCCAGAATTCCTCCTCTCGCTCTTCATCTTGATGATGTGTGGACGGGCGGGGGGAGGGAGCTGGAACCGGTTCTAAACGGCACTGTAGATTTGTGGAACCTCTTCTATAGAAGAGGTCAGAACTGGCAGGAACCCACCCCTGATCAAGACATGAATATTTCTTGGAAGTTTCATGGTAACTGCAGGCAGTATGACTATAGAAAACTATGAGTTGACAATTTGTGTATTAGAAGCATTGATGCTTTAATGTAATCTGTTCTTATCATGTGCTACTTGGATCCTTACAGTCTAATAATACAGAGGGGAAATATATGTCCGTCCCAATATTTTTGGATGACACATCCCATAAACTCTTAGTTTTAGTTATACTTGCTAGATTTGACAGGAATTAAGTTCAACAATATCTGCAGGGTAGTGATTGTCTTCCTCTGTTCTTATAGATGCCTTTGATCATCAAGGAATCTACTTTTCTCAGATATGTGGATTATTCTATAGATCATACACTGACATTCCAAGATTATCCTCAAATTTTACTCTAATTCAAATAAAACTGAAATTCTGGTTGAATTTTTTTCTGATGAGCCATACAAGCAAGGGGATAACATACATTTCTTGGATTGTGTGAATTTTGTACATTTTAAAATCATAATCTGAACTTTCATGTTCTAAACAACAGATATAAAAATATTCTGTAACAGTAACTGTAAAGCAATAGTACAAAACTTTGATTCATTGCTTTTTTAAAAATAGCAGCAAAGATTTTGAGCCCCAAGCATTTTGTTTCTGATGAATGCCAACCAGTGCAAATGAATGATTATCCTGTCAATCTGGTGCAAAATGTCTGATATTTGTTGCTTAACTTCAGAATGAAAAATAGGGCCTGTCTTTAAGAAGGTCTCACCTATCCTCCAGAAACGATGACTGGTATTACAATAGTTGAAGTTCAACATATGAAGGGGATCAACATAATGAAGGAGGCTGATTTAGATAATCATGTGTTCTAAGTGTGAGAAAAAAGTTCTAGAATTCTTTGTTGAATTACTTCTGCCATATCCTCATCTAACCTAGCTTTCTACTTCCAGTAAGAAGTACTAGGCACATTCATAAGATCACTGCAAATAAAGACCAGTACACTCCATAAACAAATTGATCAAGGGCCAGGATGGTGAATACTGAAAAACTCTGAGATTTGTAGTTCAGCAGCTGGATAATCACCAATGTTTTACGGTGAGTTAGAAATGGGGGAAGAACATATATAACGGATTATGTTTTTCATAGCATTCAAAAGGTTTATAATTTAAGGACATTGATGCATTAAATATAGCTATCATGTAGAAGTAATAACATTTGTATTTTGCCTATATCTATCTATCTATCTATCATCTATCTATCTATCTATCTATCTATCTATCTATCTATCTATCTATCTATCTATCTAAATTTATTTGCTATCCACCTTGCTGCAGGGACTCTATTATATGCATGCTGCAACCTTTGAACTAATCTTTATTCTTACCAGCGTACATCCATTGGTTAGCCTTTTCTTCAGAAATTCATAGGAACATACATAGGGAGTTTCAGTTCATGTTCCCTACCCTTAGAAAGCTGTGAAGTTGGATGTATTCAGGAGAGAAGCTAATATCAGTCAGTGAGTTTCCATAAGTGAGGATGTATCAGCAACTGAATTCCAGTCTGCCCATGAAATAATGTTCACTTTCTTCTGGAATAGGGACATTTCAAAAATAGTTCAATTGTTTCCTGAAAATAAATCTTTTGGAGCAGGAATCAAATCAAAGTGTTCTGGAGACAAACTATAATTGGAAACTGGAAACTAATTTCTGTTCCAAAAAATAATCTGACTGGCTAAAAGTTGAATCAGTCTTCCATTCTTCCAAGGTTGGTAAAATGAGGACCCAGATTTTAGGGTACAATATGCTAACTCTGTAAACTGCTTAGAAAGTGCTGTTAATCACTATGAAGTGGCATATAA
Source organism: Natrix helvetica (assembly GCF_964273705.1). Lineage (NCBI taxonomy): Eukaryota > Metazoa > Chordata > Lepidosauria > Squamata > Natricidae > Natrix > Natrix helvetica. The sequence goes on along the minus strand of NC_138551.1, from coordinate 53,957,403 downwards.
GTCTAAGTGCTATTGCTATTGCCAGATTAGTGCATAATTGAGACAAAAATGATTTTGAATATCCCTACTTATAACTTCATTAAACAAACTGGATATATTTTATTTCATTTCCTGAATTTTATCTTTTCTTCACATATACCGTATTTTTCGGAGTATAAGATGCACCTTTTTCCCTCAAAAAAGAGGATGAAAATCTGGGTGTCTTGTACACTGAAAACAAAATCTTTTGCTTCCTGAAACCCCACCCCTTTACCAAAATGGCTGTGTATAGCCTTTAGGAGGCTTTCAGAGTGCTCTTGGGGACTGGGAGGGCAGAAATGAACTAAAAAGGGGGGCATTTTTTGCTCAATTTTGCCTCCCCAGCCCGCAGGAGCACTCTATATGTCTCCTAAAGGCTATGCATGTCCTTTTTGCACAAAAACGGGCCCATTTTGTGACAAACGGACCTTTTTTGTTCATTTGGGGGGGGGCACCTCCTGAGGAGGAGCACTCTACAAGCCTCCTGGGTTGCTGTAAGTAACTGTGGAATAAAGCCTTGAGAGAGATAAGTCTGGAATGTGCATCTGTCTTTTGCTGCCATGCAGTTTCATCAGTTTCCCATCCCCCCTTTCCTATGGCAACTCAAAGCAGGCCAGGGATGCTTTGCGAGTTGACATTCGGCTCCCCTTACTTCCTGAAGGAGACTTGTATGTACCTGGTTTCCCTATATCTAAAGACAGTCTGTCAATTGAGTAATCTCTAATTGTTCATTTTTCTAAGTGCAAAGATGGATGTCCTTAATATTTAACATTCTATTAGCTTGATATTTTATATTTAATAATAAATGAACAATAAAATTACCATAAATATCTATTTATGTTGCTTGGACAGTTATCAGGGGAATATTGTCATAACTTTGAAAAAGGAATGACAGAGCAATTAAATAAACATCAACTGAGCCCTGAATAAGAAAAAGGGGTCAGAAAGATCCTTAAGATAACCTCCCAGAATTATTTTTAGTCTAAGAAGAAGCAGGGGAAATGCTGTCAGGCTTCTCAGATTCTGTTAATATATCCTACAACAATAAAACAGAATTTTTTTAGTCGTCTTTTCCGTGTATGTTTTTAACTTAACCTGGCATAATTTAAGAGACTGATTGTTACAACACCCACAACTAAAGAAAGCATAGATGTAACAGAAAATATTTTTTAAACATGGGAAAAGGGAAAACCAAGAACAGTAGTGTACCACATTCATTTTACCATACATTATTGATACAAATAAAAATAGAGAAATAAAAAATTACATATATTGAGGTATAGATAATTTAGTTCTAAATATTAAGATAAGCATTTTGAGAATATATTAGATGTTCCTTTACTAAAAACAGGAAAAACAACTGGCTCTTATCACTTTTTGTCAATAAAGATTTATCTTGTTTTGGAAACATGGTCAATATTCCTGATTCTTTAATAAATATGATTTCTCCACAGAATTAAATTACTTCCTAGTTAGGTACTATTTTGATAACTGGAAGCAATTCTCTCATACAAATATGCCAAGGTGTGTAGACATACCTGAATAAAGATATATCCATCCTGGACAACAAGTGAACTTGTATCAATGGAGTGCAAAAACGGTCCATTCCTGGTGGTCTCTGAACATTCTTGAATCCTACAAGTTATATAATGGGCATCTGTATGGGAAAGATAACCTTGTATGAAAAAAACATTGACCAACAATTTGTTATGTATTAAATAAAGCAAATATTCATCTTTTGTCATGACCAAAATCGTATTCTTTATTTTTTCATATTGACCATGGCATTCTATCGCCTATTTCTGAAACCACTGTTTTCTTTCTTCTATTTTTAAGCTCCCAATTAGGTATTGCCTGAGCAATGCATCCATATCATTTTTTTTAAAAAAAATGCACTTTTAGGTGAAGGTGAAAAGTAAATTCCTAGCGCTTTTTTTAATTAAAAAGTCTTACTGAAATTTTGCTGGATAAGGCCTGGGAATAGAAGTAGGATTAATTTGCTTTAACAGGTAAATGAGGTGGTGAGAGATTCTTTTCTCCTCTTCACTGAACAGTGAGAGATTTTGGCATGCATAAGCATTTATTTAAGTATTTTTACCTTGCAAGAACTATAAAGTGCTCCAAAGCAGTCTAAGAAACTCCAGAAGGTAATCCTTTTTCTGATGCCACTTTAAGCAAGTCAAACTACTTTACTATGTCCACTGTATTCATCTGTTAAAGCCTGTGACTTATAATAGGTTAACAGGACTTCATTCTGTCTGATCTTCCCCAAAATCGAATTGGAACAAAATGCACTCTTTTATTCACATCACAATATTGGGTTTATTTCATTTCAATTTCTATTCCAAATCATTCAGCATTTTGTTTTATCCTCAAAAGTACAATGCAATGTTACAATGCAATTAATGGTTTTTCATGCATTTCATTTATGCTGAATATCCAAGCTTCTTATCCACAAAAGTAAAAATTGTATCTATATAGTCTTGCACTATTCATTGCTTAAGTTCAGAGACTTTCCATCTTCTAGGAAACAACTATTTCTAACTCCACCTATGCATTGTAGTGTCCATCAAAAGATACTATTAGCAAGATTTAATACCATCATTCTTACTGACTCTTCATTATTCTAAAATGCAACAATAAGCATATTTTTAAATTTCATTAGTTGTCAGCGGTTTGTTGGGTTCAACTATGCAGATTATGATTTTCCTGAGGAATCTAGCTACATAATCATAAAAGACCGAGCAGCAAACATACACAGTTTAATTATATGATTTAAAATCATTCTTTTAGATATTTTGATGATCAGACTATAAAGCAAAGTGTCATTACAAATACATATCAATTGTATTGTATTTCTTCTTGATCTTATAAGAATTAGGCATTACAATAACCAGATTGACCCAGACTGGATCCTATTACAAGAATAACTAGTACCGTAATTAATTATTCACTCAACATAATAGAGTCAGAGATAAATTTACTATTTATATATCAGTGCATACATACATGCATACACATTCATATATACCACTGCAGCAATTAGATAGGTATTAAAAGGGTAATTTCTTGTATCTAGAGTTTATGGAACTATCGACCATATGTTGTTGTGATCCAGCAGGATCCTTTGCAGCAACTCAGATAGCGACGAACCCTATGAGTCGGCTATAGAGGAGGTGGAGGACACAGAGCAGGGTTCAGACACAGAGCAGGGACCAAAGAGGCTGGTTGGCCACCAGGAGGCACCTGAGGCATGGAGCAGTGGGGAGGATCAGAGGGAGTTTGTCCCTGATGCAAGATTAAGAAGGGCGGAGAAACAAAGGCAACAGCTGCTCCGGAGACAAGCCCCTAAGAGATAATCAAGCTCAGGTAGTTGTGGCGTGGCCCCTCCCAAGAGTGTATATAAGAAGGGACTTTGGGAGAAGGCTGTTTGCAAGACACAACCATTCATAGTAATCTGGAAAACTCTTTGTCTGATCTGCCTTGTGTTTCTGTTTGCAATAAGCTGGAGAAGCTCTTGTCTGTATCTGTTGGAGTCTGGGTTTCTGGCAACATCTTGTCTGTGAGTCATGTTTGGTCTTTCAATCAACAAATTATAATATTGTCAATAAAGTGTGGCAAACAGCTAAGCCTGTGTCGGCGTTCATTACCGGACGGTGGGGGGTCAGAACAATATGTTATCCATAGTTCATCAATTATGATATAAAATTAGTTTAGCATAGTTTCATAAAATATGACTCAAAGGTTTAAGCACTGAACTGATAGAGACTGGGCTGAATTAGGATTTGTTATCAATAATATATGAAAATATTCCATACTGCATAGGAGTATCATTCTGTATCATTAGCATATTTTCACTAATAATTCAATCTAAAGATACCTTCTTATTTTTCACAGGGACATGGGACAAATTCTACTTCCTCAGACTTTTTTCCCCATCTTTTTTCCTCATTTAAGCTTATATCTCATCTATTCATTCAGGAATATATACCTGCATTTATTTTATAAATATAGTATAATGAAACAGTGTGTAAACATCCTTTAGACATGCAAGCATCCAGCTACAGTCATAAAAGCAATTTAGCATCCATTTCCTAGTGCAAATGCAACATGTAGGTCTGCAGGAAACAACAAATGAAGAAAAAAAGTAACATGTCTAATAAACAATCATATTCAATAAGGAAATGAAAAGGGCACATCCTGGAGCTCAGAATCCATGAAGCAACTAAGAACCATTTTACCAAACAAAGAAAGAGAAAAGAGATCAACTTATAGCCACCAATGAACCACATTTTTTCTCTCCCAACATAAAAAGACCATCAGAGAAATGGGAATGGCGTTCTGATCTCTATGATTAAAAAAGAAAATCCTACAAAGGGACATATGTCGAAGACAGCTGGTATATTAAATAACTATTGAAATAATAGATTAAGCTATTTTATAAGAGAGAAATATAAGTGTTACTGAGGAAAGCAAAATTAAATACTTCATAAAGATTAAGTGAAAAAAAACAGATTTTATTAAGTAAGCAGGATTGCCTGCTTTATATTTTATAGTATTTATAATACTTAATATTTATCTCATTTTTAATTAATAATATGTATATTATTTATATAGAGATAGATATATAATATTTATATTATTTATATATTTATATTAATTTATAATATAAATTACTTTATATTGTGCAGAGTATTTCAGTTCTAACATAGAAACACATAATGTCAGAATGAGATGGATGGGTCAATTTTCTGTAGAACAAATTGACAAAATTTGTTCATTATGCAAATTTTCATTATGCACAAATTTCAGATTTCATGGAACGCTCCCAACTTACATAGGCAATATAGGTCATGATGTCCAAATAACTTAATGGGATGAAGGAATTCCTTTTGCCCATGCCCAAGATTTAAACTTCATCTGACTACTCTATAGAATTTGGATTTTTTACCAAGCTTATTTTTCTGTGATGCTTACACAGTGATCACACTCTACCTAGATTGCAAGGCATTGAATTTAGATGGAGGAGACACAATTCAAGATTTGACATTATCAGAAAATTACCATCTTTCTATGCAATCCAACCGATCTGAAAGAGGTGCTGTTATATGGATAAAATGAAGTTATGTGTCCAGAAGTTTGAGTTACTAAAGAATAAGTAGAATATAAATATAATGTATTGTAAAGAAGATCCATATTTGTCTATGGTTGACAAAAATCAGAAGGCATCTGGTAGCACCTTTTCCATTTAGAAAATTTCATCAAACGACATACCAGTAAGTGTTTGTGAAGTGTTTGTGAGGAGCGGCTTGTATCATAAGATGCAGAGAGTGGTTTGACTGATATAGGACTTAAACTGGGAAGAGGTGGGGTGGGTGAATGGAAGAGTTAGAAAGATTGATTGGGCAGATACAGGTTACATGTGACACAAATTAAAAGTACCTCTTCAGTTAACAATTATAAATGTTAGAAAGTCCCCCTGAGATTGTGTGACCTCTTTTGATGTGAGTTCAACAATTTCTCTCTCAGTAGTCCTGTTAAAACCTCATTTTTCCAAAATGATTACTTTGAGAGCTTTCACAGAGTATCCTGAGAGTTTGAAATGATCTGCTATTGTTTGGCCTTGTTCTGAGCCCTGATGTCAAGCTTCTGCCCATTACTTCTTTTATTTTTTTCCCCTATTTGTCCTATGCAGAATTCAAAGAAATGGACACATTGCTGGGAGATGATGATAATTTATTCCATTAGATGTAGAAAGGTGAAGGTATCTATAGTCTTGTGTTTACTTGCTAAGCCCTGTGATTTAGTTGTTGATGTAGATATGGGGCCAAAAGAGACATTTTCTATTTTTCAGGCTCTGATTCTCATGTTGGCATAAATGTGTATGCTGCTTGTAGTTGCTTGTGAGAATCTACTTAAGGTTGGTTGGGTTGTTCCCTGAATACAAGAAGAGCCTTGCCTCCAAGTACCTCAGGAAATGTAATGTTATTGCCCAATAGGGTTTGTAGCTTATTAGTAATATGTTGAGCGTTTTGAGCTGTCAACTGTAGCTGACAACCAAGTGTATTCTGTTCTTCATCTGTAATGTCTATATAAGCTCAATGGATATGATGGATTGATGATAGTTATATGTTTTTATTTTGTTATGTATCTTGTCCACCCCCTGGGGAACTTGCCATCACAAAATAAGTAACATTTCCTCCCATTAAGAGTTGACATTCTATTGATTTGCTAATAGTTGTATTGTGATTTTATAGGTTACATTCATTATTATTAATGTATCATTTTTGCTTTTTATATTTATTATGTTATTGCTTGATAGTTTTATATGATTGGCTTGTATTATAATTGATCGTCAATCAATTTTTAAGAGGCAATGGAGTTCACCTTTCCCAGTGTGAAATATAGCTCTGACTACAGTTTAGCTATCTTTACCCAGCAGCTTAAAGCAGCATAATTCAGGAAGCACACTTTCCCTGCTGTTTGTCCAGAAAGCTAATCACTTCTACCCCTACTCCAAAGGACAGGTTGGTATTAATAAAAAGGCTGAATGTACAATCACATTTAATTTCCTTTTGGGCTAATTAAAAATGGAATTTGATAGGCCTAGGAAATGCTAAAATCTTGGGACAGGGTCAGCAAAGCAAAGGGAGGAGAAAGCTGAACTGGACAGAGCAGTGAGAGGCAACTGCAGGAAATAATAGATAACTCTTGCTGCAACAGGATTCCACTCATGGGAACCTCTGTAGCCATGGATCGACTCTAGCAACCTCCTAAGTAATCAGATGAAACTCATTTACAAGGAAAGAAGGAAGAAAATTTGTGTGTAAGTAGGCATGAGCCCTTAAAATGATTCACATTTTTGCCACATCTTTAGTTTCTGAAAGGAATATGTCTAGATCTTGGTCTACTTTATAGGTCTGTCAGAATCTCATCCATTACACTAAGCATATGCAAGCAATTAGCTTTGAGATTGGTATGGTTTAATTTGCTTCAGGTCTGGGATAGCATTCCTTTTACATTTTTGGGAATTATGAAGAAATGGAATTTGATAATCTTCCGCATAGAGAGATGGACTCGACTGCCTTTATGTTCAGAAAAATTCATAATATTACAGACTAGCGATGTTTTATCTCTTGTGTTACTTGGGCAAGGAAGTGAAGTAACTTCAGAGATCCCAGACCAGTGAATTATATGATGTGTATTTGTGAGAATATTATGGAGACATATACGTCCAATATCATAAGAATTCAAGGATAAATTGTGTTAGCCTTCTCTATGCAGAAAAGCTGAGATGATCACCTGTCCTTTGCTAGGAAGGCCAAATTTTCTCTGTATATTGGGGTATGATTAATTAGTAGGATCCTTTAACCACTGGATTACTTGCTATCCCCCCAAAAATTATGTGATAAGGAAGAAAAGAAGGAAAGATATAGCCTGATGCTTTGTTGCCCCCACCTTCATATTTTTTTTTGTTGGGTAGATATAGATGATTTTATCTATAATCTTAATTGGGAAACAATTACAGTCTCTCTGAACAGCTTTCCTTCTGAATATTTAGAGGATTGATTTGGAAATATTTTACTTCTTAGGCAACTGGCAAAGTTGTTTTCTAGTAGCCATATTGACCAACATGTCTCTGTCTTAATAGTGGACTCTGTCCAGATTATCACCCATTGTTAAAATAGCAGACCTGGAAGCTTTATACATCCCATGCCTGAGTTTCTCACACTAAAGCAATAAACTAATTCTTGTATTTGGGAGAAATATGTTTTGCAATGATTGAAGTTTTCAGGGAAGTCCTTATGTCTATAGCTTTAGGCATAAGGACTTCCCTGAAACTTCAATCATTGTAAAAGCTATAGACTCATTTGTTATAGACTGAATGATTTGCATTGTCTTGCCCTTTGGATATTTGGGAGTGTCTTCTCATTCTTGATTTACTGTGGTCTATGAAATAAGTGGTAAGAGTCCTCTCTGGGGAGGGGAGATTTAGAAAAGACTGACTAATGTTGCAGAGATTAACAGTGAGGAGAAGCTTCCTCTTTTCCTTTTACTATTTTTTTTGTTGAATTCTTCAGGGAAGGAGAATCAGAAAGAGCTGCTAGTCCCTGGAAACACATATTTCAATCTATAGAGCCTTGCATATTTTCCTGAAGAGCTGGGGGAAAAAAATCTGATTTTAGCTAAAGCCTGGTGATTCAGGGACAGGGTCTTCATCTTTTCATCTTCCTTCTCATCCAGCAATTATTCTGTCCCTTCCTATCAGACTGAATCTGGAGGGTTAGGGTTACAACTGAGATATAAGTACTGAAGCCTTCCTTGGATACCTGGGTCCTTCCACTTCCAGCCCTAAGCAGTTGAACCACAGTTATTGCCAGTTGTTTACTATCTGCAACTTTTTTGCCATTTCAGGAAATCCTGCCAAACTGGCAGAAGAAAAAGGAAAAAGAAAAAGGAAGGTGAAATGAAAAAAATGGAGCAACTTAGAGAATCCTTTGCAGAATTGATAGGCTTACAAACAAGATGGGGCCAGAAATAGAATATTGCCTCTCAAAGGAGGCAACATTGGAATGTTTTCTAATCTGTCTCCAGAGCAAATGCATGGTACAATAATCCTACTCTGCTCTTGGAAATACACACATTGCATTAATGAAATTATGAGACAATAAAAATATTAGGGAAAATGCCCGTATCTCTAATGGAAAATAAAAATTACTGAGTGAGATAAAATAACCTTGTCCCTAACATTTGGATGCCATTCAAATGTCTTTTAAATTTTTAGATTATATAATTATCTGTTTCAACTCTTGTGTCTCTTAACATTAGAGAGAAAAACAAGATGGCACAATGATCTATTTATTATTTAAGATATAATAAATAATACATTTATTTTTATAAGGAAATATATTCTGCTGTGAGATAAGAACTTTAATTCTATTTTATTTGAAAAACAGGAAGAAAAAGAACTTTTAGCAGTCCCATGAGAGCACCCAAGATTTAGGTTAAAGCCAGTTCGATGCCAGTTTGGAAACAGCTTTGGACATGAGAACTGTTGAATAGCTGGGTTGATTTATTTCCAGATCATGTCTATAATGGAAACCTCTGTTTTCATATACTTATTTCCAATGTTTTTATTATATTTTGAATCTGTTTCATTTTCTCTGAGTCTTTCTTAAGTTTTCCTCTTTTTCCCCTGAGTCTTCCTTCTTTTTGTAAGAAGAGTGAGGGAATTTTTGTTGCTGCCAGATATGCAGATGTTGAAGATACAGCAGTAATATTTTTTTTTCAGCCTAGTCCAAATAGTCATTGTAAAACCTCAGTTCCACATCATAAATGTTTAGGAATTTAACCAGTTGGGAGACTTGAATGTTAGCCTCATCGATATATAAAGGTTTTGCTTTTTAATATTAATTAACCCAATTAAATTAATTGTTGTATCTCAGAAGATTTTTTTTTTCTTTCTGTTCAGTTGTGTCCAATTTTTGAAAAAAGTTGTTGCAGTTTTTTTAGCAAGATTTTTCAGAAGTGCCTCCTTCTTAGGCTGAAAGTGACTGGCCCAGAGTTACACAGATGGTTTTATGCCTAAAATGGGCCTAACACTCAGGGTCTCACAGTTTCTAGCATGTTGCCTTAACCACAATAGTTCTGTGATTAAGAATGTTTCTGTCCATTATGTTATATGGAGGTGAGCTGGATTATAAGGACAAACATTAAAGGATCCAATCTGGGTCAGTCACCAGGATCCATTCTCAGGGAATTTCTCTCTCAACAAAAAGTTCGGAAGACTAAACCTCTCCTCCCAATAACTGACCCCGATTGGATCTTGTAACATTATCCTAGGACATGTACATTTGCCATCTTTTGTGACAAATAATAGTTAAATGGGGTATTGTGAATATAGGCTGAATATAAAAGTGAATAACCAGTACAAAATAAATATTTCAAAATAATTTGATGATAGGAGCAGAATGAATGAGGATGTAATTAGAAAACAAAAAAGAATGAAGAATGAATTTTCCAAGAAGAGCATTGTTTAAAAAAAAACATGGCTGTAAACATTGAGGAAATCTCAAAAGAGAGTTCTGAGAAGTTTATAGAATAAAATTTATATACTGATACGTTACAAACAAAAATGGTTTCCAAGTATGGAAATGTATAGGAAATAATGTTGACATAGATTTGTTAACATCGTTTATCTTTGCTTCTGTGCTACTAAAAAGAAAAAGCCTAGGATGACTAACAATGTTAAGCCCAAAAAACCCAATACTATAAAACTGTGAATTGCATAGTTTAAAAAGTTATAATTATTTTTTAAAAGATTAAAAAATCTGGAAACATACAAATATCATAACCCACAAACACCTTTATTCTCAAACAGGTGGAAAAAATGTATTTGTCAATTTCTTGAAACCCAAGTGGGACAAAGTTGACCACATACATGCTGGGTTAATTATTAAATTTGCCATATGAATCCATCATAACTCTTGATAACATAAAATATGAAAATATAGTAAGTTTTTTTTTAATAAATTGGTGGAATGAACAAACATCATGTCCTAGGTTAACTGCACACGATGTTTACAATATCTAGCATTACTTGATTAGGGATTTCCAGTTGCTAGCAGTACTTACCTCCAAATGAATCTGGTCGTTCAAGAAGTTTGACGACAATGTTGAGATGTATTGTATTTCCATTTAAATTGAAGCTATTATTTCAAGTTTGCATATATACATATAGATTAGCAATTGTGACATTATGCAAATCTGTATTCTGCTTTATATTCTCTCTGACTCTCTTGCAAAACATAAGAGGCTTAGAAAGCAGAATTAAGGAGCAAAGCCTACTTGTAATTCTATACTATTTTTTTGGAAACAAATGTCAGTAAGAGCATTCCTCTATATAAAACCATATTCAGTCCAATTGTTTTCTCTAGAAATAAATGAAATGAAATCTATTTTTATATAAGTATTCTTTGCATAAAGTTGTGCTACATTTATTTTAATGTATTTTATTTTTAAATTTGTTTACCACCCATCTCACTGCAAGGTGAAATTATGAGATAGAAGTCTTATAAAACTACTAATTAAAAATGGGAAACTAGCTCTTGGGAATAGTTTAAAAATCCCAGTTTCTTCTAGTTCTTGATCTCTTAAAATCCCAGTTTCTTCTAGCTCTTCATCTCTAAAATCCAAATTTTAATTGGGGCATTTAAATGACACACAGAACAGAAACCAAATAGCTATCAAATTCTTATTCTAGCAAACAAATGGAAGTGCTCTTATTGGTTTCTTGCCCCAGCAAGTAGAACAAGCTCACCCATATGGCTTCATTAATGGTTTATGAATCAGGGACTCTGGCTTGTTCCTCTATAAACCTTGATAGAGGGCCAAGAGTGCCATTTATGGATATGGAGGAGGGGGAGACTGGAAGATATAAAGTTGTTCTGGTATATTACTTTTTGTCCTTGTTTATTGTTTATTTATTTCCCCTTTATTTACTACCTCTAATAAGTTTGTGTTCCCTTCTCCTTCAATTTCTTTCCACAGACATGAAAGTTGTAGAATTGTATTCTCTTGCTACTTAAGACAGAAACATACAGCAAAGGTAGCTTGGGGACTCACATTTTCCCTATCAATTAAAATGCAAATCAAAAAACAAAACCAAGTAAAATGTAATTGACTCTCTTCCTCTCTGGTTTGATAGACTTGGTGCTGAGACACTCACGTCCATCTGGTGTCCGAGCCTCCATATGTACAAGGTCAGGCTCCTTGTCCAAATCTGTGACAGACCTGAGAGAAAAGGAGAAGCAGCAGAAAAGAAACAAATCAATCTGTGCAGCAGAATGCATAATGTCAGGCAAAGGTGAAGTTGGATTGAGAAATGAAGAGGAGAGAAAAAACACTGGCTTCTCATTTTAAACAACCCAACCTAAAATTGGGATTGATTCAATACATGCAAAAGAAAGCAATAAACATGAACCTATTAGTAGTTTAGCTTAAAAAGCACATAGAATTAGCAGAGAATTCTTTTTTCATTTTATTTAATTTGCTTTTAAGAACCTTCATGTACAATTTACATTCAAATCTCAGAAAATGTTTGTTAGTAAAGGAGGGAGAAGAACCAGTTATTGAGTATAACATCTAGAGCTGGAATACGTATTGTTAACAATGCCCAGAAAGACTTTTTGTCTGCTTCAGTTATGATCCAGGATGACACAAAGTATGCTAATAAATTGGTCTTTCATACTATGAGAATACTTCTCAGTGTAAACCTATCTGCCATGATATTATTGTATCAATGTTTTGGGGTAGACCAAGAAAAAGATACAGCAAGGATTCTAAAAACTGCTATTTTATTATTGAAGTGTCTTTCAAGAATCTTGAAAGTCTGTCCAAATTTATCTCTGTCCATCTTATACTACATGAGTTTCTCTCTCATGATTGCTTCAGTCTGTGGATCACACCATCTGTTGTCCAAACCCTTCCTTAATAGTTTGCTCATGCTTTTCCCAAGGTTAGCTTTAAATTCTTTTATATCTTGACATCCATTTTCATTTATTTTATTCATTAATTATATATTATCCTTTTTTTCTCCAAGAGATCAAGGTGACATACATAATATTTTCAACCACAAGTATAAGACGTAAGTTGGACTGAAAGAGAATAACTTGCTTAACACAATCCACTGAGCTACAACAGCTGGTAATGGTTTTGACCCTGTGGTTCCTTTCTCATAATTCTTTTTCTAAATGCTACTTGTTCTATCTCATATGAGCAATGGTTAAAGCTATATAGCCTGTTTCCTAACTCAGATTGAGAATGCTTGTTAACACACAGCCAAAAGTCCCCTGCATATTGCCCCAGCAGGGTGTCACCAATCCCAATGAAAAGTGATGTCTTAATCATCATTTCTGAGCAGTTCTCAGCATAGATGTGTAACAGAGCATGTGCAAAACTGGGCATATTGGTGTCATAAGTTAGTTTGGGGCAAAAATGAAGCTTTCTTGCCCATATGTGTTTTTCCATCCCACCCCTGTATGAATAAAATGATAACTTCAGAAAATTTCCTCAAAATATTTCACCTTGTGCATTATTGCTGCCTTGTTCAGAAGCATGCAACATGCTTTAATAATTCCTAAAAATGATTCAAGAAGACAGATGTATTGAATTTGTAATCTATCAATAACCAAATGCATAGATATGGAGATAGAAGTTCATAAGCCAATACTCTGATAATGTCAATATTAATTAAAGGATACTAAGATTGAATAAGTAGAGATTTAATGAACTATTATTATTAAAGAGGACATATGTGTTTACAAATACTATTGAGCTTGTTTCAAATCAATTTGATTCCTGATGTTCCCTTATTATCAGTATAAGATGCTAGTAAAACATTTATGATATATTTGTTTATCTCTCTGACATCAGATAAAAAGCCATGCAAAAACAGAAGGAAATATTACTGGATGAGCCAAAACAGAATTAAGCCATAAAATTAACCCAGTCTTGGTTTTAGAAAAGAATAGCAATATGCAATAAACAGATTTATTGGAAGCAAAAGAGATCTATAGGAAGCTGGATTTTATTAAACAGAAATATTTTGAAAAAAGCAATGTCAGAAAAATTACTGGCCTATCAACTGAATGCAGGATAAAAGTATTATTACTATATTTGGAGTGGAACCAAACATATTTCCACAATGAAAGAGATGACATAGCAACTCATGAATTACTACTGTAGAGTATATAGTAAGCCTATAATAGATCCATAAAAATGAAGATTATTGGAATATATATTTTTACCAAATTTAGAGATCAACAGGGAATTGGAGATCAACAAATTTAGAGATCAACAGGGAATGACCTCCCTCCGGATATTAGGACCACCACTGACCTCCGCTCCTTCCGTGTAAAGCTCAAGACCCACCTATTCCAAATAGCTGGCCTGGCTCAACCATAACCTCATATCGCTCCTGACGGGTTTTTAATTCAGTAATTTTATTCAATGGGATTTTAAATTGTGTTTCTTAATTGTTTTCACTCATCAGTCTACCTCCTCCATGCACATGTATATGTCTTTGTTCTTATGTATGTTTGTCTTTATCTGTATTTTATTTGTTTTGATTGTACGCCGCCCCGAGTCCTTCGGGAGAGGGTTGCGGCTAACAAATAAAATTATTATTATTATTATTATTATTATTATTATTATTATTATTATTATTATTATTATTATTATTATTATTATTATTATTAATTGTAGCCATCTTACTACTGAAGACAAGTCAAAAGAGATGATTAAAAACTGAAATAGAACAAATGTTCTGGACCTAATATTTTTGCTATATAATTATGATTGATGATGATATTATCCATTTAGTTATTTCTGACTCTTGGCGATTCTTTGGGTCAGGTCTCCCCATTTGATTTTCTGATCTTGCACTACTTCTTTGTGTTCTGTTATTTGGCGGCCTGGGTTCCTTTTACTATTAACTCTTCACATCTTGGTCAAACCATTAACATAGTAATGAATTAAATTCAGGAATGTAAAGAATTTCCTACATCTTGAAATGACTTTATCTCTTTGATTTATAAAGAAGGAAAAAGTTTGAGTGGTACAGAACTGTTTTGTTACATAGGTTATAAATTGTTTTGTAGCAATATTTGAAAACAGAATAAAAAGTTAACTAAATGATACATCCTAACCAGACTAGATTTATTAAAAAAAGATTGTTACTGGCAAGATAAATGTTTAAAGTTGCCAAGATTTTTGTTTCGATATTTATTGTATGCAGAAAAAGCTTTTGATAATTTGGAATGGTACTACATAGTGACAATTTTATTTAAAGTAGATTATAGTTCAAATTGTTTAATGGGATACATAGCACTTATAAAGAAAAAGTTAGAAGAACAGTATTTTCTAAAAAATTGTAATAAAGCACTATACTGAACAAGGAAGGTTATACCTTTATTGAGGACTAGGGTTATATTACATAAATATATAGAACTCTATATGACCGAAAATATAGGGATCAATTTATAAACAACTATCAATGAATTAGAAAACTAGAATAAGAGATATGTGGCTAAGAAGAATTGCAGCCATTGAAATGAATATTTTACTAAACATTTTACCAGAAGTCAATTTTCCTTTTCCAAACAACTAATGCATATGGAAAACTGTCAAGGTTGAACCACTTTTGAAACATTTAGGTCTTATCACTATTCAACATGTCGAAAAACTGGGGGGGGGGGGCAGGAAAGAGAGAAAGAATGCAGACACGCCAGAGATGGACCCTGAGAACCAAGAACCCACCAAGGTCAGTAATGCAGGTGTCTGCCAGAAAAGTGAACAGTTCTCAAAAAAAGAGGAACAATTCATAATTGGACAACTAAGGGTGAGGAGAAACTATTGTTTAACTATACATGAATTGCGCAGGAAAAACCAAAGTTGGTTTTGTTTTTTCAATACTAAAATAGTGTGTCCAATAAAATTGCAATACCTAGTACAATGGAAGGGGTACCCAATGACAGAGGCAGAGTGGGTGAAAGAGCAGGACATTAATGCTGATAAGTTAGTAAGAGGTTCCCACACAAAATATCCATGAAAACTAAAGGGGGGGGAGTGAAGGCTCAATGAACATGAGTAATTATATTAATCTATGTTTGATATCTTTCCAGGTCTCCCCTTTTTCCCAGGGAGTCAGCATGTCAAGTTTGAACCATTGTATTAAGTGTTTGGCATAAACAAGTTGTGGTCCAGTTTTAACAAGACCCAGCCTTACTATTAGTGACTGTAGCATCAGAACAGAAAAAGAATTGCTATTTTCCAATTTCCTTGACAAGACAGCAAAATAGTTATGAAATTTCTGCTGAGATTCTAGGTTTTAATTGATATACAGATTGATCTGAGTCATGAGTGAAAAGATATGTTTGCTGCTATCCCTTAGGCAACTGCATATTTTGGAGTAATTTCTTCGAGGGTAATACATGTTTGTCTTTGTGTACTTGGCCCTGTCACATAAATGTTTAGAAAAATACATCCTGGTTTTATACAATTATGAATAACTTATTTCACCATATAGGAAATTTCCATACTGGCTGTCTTTACTTACTCTATAATAGCTTGAATGTACAATTTTCTTAACAAAATATATAAACAACCATAACAATTTCATTTTAGTTATCACTTTTTAGTGATCCAGAGAGCAGAATGTATCACAAATATAAAGAAATAAAAATATTTCATAGTATAAAGGATTAAACATCTGAAAAAGCATTATTTGTATAGCCCTTTAAAAAAGTTGGAAAGGAGACTTATTTTGAAATCTAATTTGCAATGAAAACTATGGTTGACTTGGGGAATAAAGCAAAGAGTGCCTAGGAAAAAATCAGATAAGGTTGGGGACAGTTCTAAATAAATAAATGGATAAGGAGATAAAGGAAGAAACGTAGGAAGGACTTCAGAGGGTTAAAAGTGGCAGCAGGAAGTTTGTCCCTTCAGGCATGCAAGAGTCTCTTAATTTAGCCTTAAAAATAGAATTTAAGAACTTAAATTAACATTAACTCATTTAGTCAAATTTCCTGTCTAATTTACCCAGGCTAATGTGAGTTAAAGTTACTGGAGTAGAGTTATAAAGTAGATATAGAGTAAGTTTTATTTACTATTTGTCTCAGTGGTTTCTAATGGTTGAACACTGTGATTTGAAATAAGGTGGGAATATCCTTGAGAACGCACACACCAGAGGTAGTAATCAGCAGGTTCTGATCAGTTCTGGAGAACTGGTAGCGGAAATTTTGAGTAGTTCAGAAAACCAGTAAATACCACCACTGACTGGCCCCACCAACATCTATTTTCTGTCTCCCAAATCCCAGCTGATCGGGAGGAAATGAGGATTTTGCAGTAACCTTCCCTTGGAGTGGGGTGGGAATGGAGATTTTACAGTATTCCTTCTCTGCCATGCCCACCAAGCCATGCCCACAGAACAAAAAAAATTGAAGGTAGGAAAAAAAATTGAATCCCACCAGTGGCACATACATGAGGTTACACACACAGTAATTTTAAGAGAAAATTCAGACCATTGGGAACTGTCAATAAGAATGCATTCAGGAGCTAGCAGTCAGTCAACCATGACTCCTTAACAATAGTTATTAATAAAATTCCTTCCCATTAAAACTCAGCCTTGTGTCTAGCATACATCAGCAAAGAAGCACAATTTAAAGACCTACAGAACTATCACTTAATCAGACAGGCAATTATGATAGAAAAACTGAAAGATAAGCTAGAACACATGTTCATATATTAATAATATGAAAGAAAACATTGCAAATAAAAGAAATCCCCAAAATTTAAAGTATAGCTTATTTTCAATGAAGATAGACATCAGGAATATATATAAACTTCAAAGACTGGAATTAAAATGGATTTGTGTCTTGCTATTTCATACTTTGTAGGCATTTTGCAAAGCAGGTATACAAAATGAAGATATTTTTTGGCAAAAAAAAAAGGTACAGCATGACCCTTGAACAAAACAAATATTGCTATTGCGAGCATTAAGGGTTGCATATAAATAAATATTTAGCCTCAGAAATTGTTGGCAAAAACAAAACAAAACAAAAATCTATAATTGCCTATGTGATTTATGAAGTATCTTCTCCCAAATTAATCAAAGGCTTAGAATAGAAACCGCTTTTTGTTGGCAAATTTTTCCCTACTTAATATGGTGTGAACAGAACTGTAAATAACAGATTATTTTCCAGACAAGTAAATCACTCCTTTCGTCATGATCCCAGAAACTTTTATCACAAACCGATAGTGCCCTGATCCTTAATGCCTCAACAACCAAATAATAGGTAAAGAAATAAAATATAGATAGTTTGTGGTACTTTCTTTTTGAAATTCTCCCTGATCTGCTGAGAATTTTTCAGGAAAGCTAATTAATTAATTAATTAATTAATTTGTGGAGCTATTTAATTTACTTCTCGTGCTGAATGCTCTTTTTTCTTTGAAATTTATCTTTTTATTTATTTGTAACTCTGTTCTAATTGTTCTGGTATTTTTTTCTTGCAATGCCCATGAAAGTCCCTGGATTTGACTCAAGTTTTTTTTTCAGTTCCACGTGCAGGAATAGTTGAGTTGAATTTAAGGCACGAGTTAGTAATAGAGTAATACTCAATTTCAAATACACTTAAAATAAAAATGATTTTAGATAAGCTACTGTGTTTTCAATGAAAGTTGGCTTGGTTTAATAAAGACTTTATAAAACAACTGTACAATAGATTTTATTGATTAATCATCTGAATATATCAACAAGCATAAGTAAATTGTACTAAAATAAAACAAAGAGCTTTTTCTCAGAAAAATGGGAAATATTTTATGATCACTGAAGTAAATAACCATATTTAACTCTTAGCTAAATATTATTTTGGAAGGACAGAATAACAAATCTAAGCCAATTTTATATTAACAGTAAGATCTGATAACCTGTGGACTCCATTTAAAATATAATTGTGCTAAACCAATTTTACAAATGATCAAGGAAATCAAGAGAAAAGACTGAATTCAGCCTCAGATAAAATTCGCTTCCTTCCGAGGTCAGTAAAATGAGGACCCAGATTGTTGGGGCAATATGCTGACACTGTAAGCCCCCAAAGAGTGTTATAAAGCTCTATGGAATAGTATATAAATCTAAGCACTATTACTATTGCTAATTTGACCTCTTCTCATCTGTGGGAGCTGGCTGAAAAATCTGCCTTCTGAAGAAGTTCAGCTCCCCTCTATGTTTGGAAGGGAACTCCTCCAATGGGAAAGGAGTTCAATTCTTCAGGATTTCTCCTCCTTTTCTACACTCCTTCATAGGCATTCACCTCTCTTCCATGAACAAAAGGGAATTCCTCTGGCAGAGTGCTGGAATGCAACTCAAAACTTCAGGATTTTTGCATTCTGCCAGAGGAGTTTGGCTTGTCTTAGAAGGAAACTCTTGCAGCCAATCCCCAGAGATAGATGCCCCTCAATAGGTAGCAGTATCTTAAAACCTTTCCTGCTACCTTACCCATTGACTTTCTGGAGAAGCTGGCAAAAAAGATTGCAAATGGTGATCACATGATCATGGGGCCCTTGGCAATCTAGAAGTGTATATAGGTTGCCCGGTAAATGGATCATAATCACGTGACTGCAGGAGTAGTGGTATAACATTTTGAATAAGTGGAAGTGTTTCACAGGTTATAAAGCACTTTTCATGAGGCCTGTGTAATTTTGGATTGTTGTTAAACAAATCATTGCAAGTCAAGGGCTACAAGTATAGCACTGGGAAAAAAGATTTTGGAATCTTGGGTAGTGCAAAATAATAATTATATTTTTAAGGGATGACAAGAACTTTCCTATTGGTGGTTGTCAAAAAAATGAAGCATTTTTGTGTGCCACTTCTAGAAAGGAAATAACAGAAAAACCAAATGATTTTTTTTTTGTGAAAGGGGAATTGTGTTTTTAACAGCACATTATACTTGCAAAGCAGGCAAAAACAACAGTGGGTTTTTCTAAAGGTAAGTGCTAAACTTTCAAATGGATTTCTTTCTCTATTAT
This sequence comes from Natrix helvetica, assembly GCF_964273705.1. NCBI lineage: Eukaryota > Metazoa > Chordata > Lepidosauria > Squamata > Natricidae > Natrix > Natrix helvetica. The sequence continues at coordinate 53,937,801 of NC_138551.1, read as the reverse complement.
ATGCATGTTGTGTCCTCTACTCTGAAAAAATGTATTCATGTATATAGGAGAAGTGAGATGTCTAGACGGTTATGACGTTTCAATTCCTGTATTGGTCCATTGTTGTGAAATTCTATTTATACTGATGTGCAAGTGGAACAAATCTTCTCTTCTTTACAACAGACCAGGGAAGATAAAACAGAGTTAAGAACCTAGAAATAAGTTTAATAAAGTTAATGTGAATCATAACATTTTTAAAAATGTATTCATTTATATACCACCATATATATATAAAGTCAACCATCACACACACTTTCCTCTTCCAATTTTCCCACAACAACAACAGATGAATTGGGCTGAAACAGAGTGACTGCCTAATAAAGAGTGACTTGCTTTATAAAGGAAGAGAAAACAATTTGTTGGTAAAGTCTTCCGTTTCTGATTTTCTTTTTTCCCCTCTCCACCTTGCAGAGTGAAGAGATTACAAAGGAAGGATTACAAGAGAGTAAGCAAGAACACAATGGGGATACATCAGGCTGTTTGTTTAGTGCCCTTGTGGATGCTGGTGGTATCACATTTCTTTTGTTGTGCAGTCCCATTCTGTGCCTGCTTACTCTCTTGTAATGTCTTGTTTTCCAATCTGTCCACTCTGAAAGGTAGGGGGAGAAAGAGGGAGGAGATCAGGCATAGGTTAAACACAGGATGTGTATTGACGATAATGGTACTCATGTGACTGAGGAATAAATGTAATAAATGTGGGCCTAGATCATAAAGCTATTTTTAAGCACCATTGTAGCTTTGAATGGTTACTGAATGATGCAGTCACTGAGGACTACTATGCATTTATTTCAGAAATGTTCTCATTGTCCAGATTGCTTTTTTATGAAAGAGTAGCAACTTTCCATAAATTTTTAAATGCAAATGATCATTTGGTATTTAATGGTTCCAACTAGGCTGTTGGTTGACAGTGCAAAGCTAAACAATGTGTAATTTTTGTCACTGTGTAACTCCAGCTGAAAATATGAAACATCACTTGTTATACAAGAATTAAACAGATAAATGAATGTCTCTACATCAAAGGGCAATCAAGAACAATGATGATATTTTTTGCAAGGATTAATCAGTATCTGCTTTACATATTTGACAAGTTTGCACACAAATTAAAACCTGTGAAAGATACTTAATAATAGTAATGCTATACAATTACTAATTGACTGAATCAATAGTAAAATTAATCAAAAGTTTTCTTTCTTTGTCAAATGTTGATTGTTTTACTCAATGCAATTTGAAGCCCTTGAACTTCATATGGCTCCCAGACCACATATTTGTGGTATCTAAACCTCTCTGAACATATTTATTAAGAATTAATGGCATTTTTCCTACTATTTCCGATAGGAAAGACTGGAAACTATAGGGTGTGTTTAAAATGGTTGTGATAGTTTTGAAAAAGAGGGGAGAAATGTACACCATTCTGTATTTCCAAGATCAGGTGGGCGGGGGGAGAAAACAAACCCCAAATCAGAAAATCTTGCTCAAATGAGGAAATTAATTTGAAGTCAGCATCGATTAAATTGGATATTGGGATAAAATTAATACTATAACATGAGTTTTTGTCAAAAATAATTTTTACTATGTTGTCATGTATATGGTAGAAAGCGTAATTTCAGAAATTTAATGCTTTGGGATTTATTAGGGGAAAATTGCCTTAATTTTATGTTAAGAGATTTTATTTTTCCAATCTTCATCCTCAGGAGAATGAAAGGGAAGACACATACCTTGGAAACTTGTCCTAATGGACCTTTTTGGAACTGATATTTTGACATGTCTTCCAGTTGCAGGGTAGTAGAGCTGGAAGGTATTAATTTTCTTTTCTCTATAGCTATTAGATGGATGTGGTGTGCCACAGATTACAAACCCCAGTTTAATCCTGGTGATTATGCTAACTGGTAAATGAGATTGGAGAAATCCAAACTGGAAATGAGCAAGTGCAATCTTTTTCTTTGAATAACATAGGTAGAAGCTTTACACCGCTTTTTATGATGTTTTGCTCTGACAAGTTGAAAAACAATTCAGAGTTGCAATATCTGTTAATAAAACACTTGTCCATATCTAAATAAAAGCCAGCAAACCTAAGTATTACAGAATGTTTTTCCCTACCCCGGCTTCTAGAGGATTTTACATATTCTTTATAAAATAATATACCTATAACAATTACTTATAAAGCATTGCTAGAGTGTACTGAACAGTTATTATAAAGGATTGGTAGAATATAATTAGTGCTTCAAGATTATAGAGAGGCATTAAATAAGCAATTGAAATGGCCAGTACATGTACATGAATGAAAGAACATTTTGAGATTCATCTCATTTCTATATATTTAAAATTATGAATAATTCAGTTTAAAATATTTATTTTATGTCTATTGGGCATCTTTTTGTTACAGCACTGATTGGTTTAGATAAGTGTTGAAAATTAATTCATCAGATGCAACAGTGGTTCATATTGTAAGGTTTTATATGGCCAGATTAATTTTATTCTGGGCGATTCATTGTATTTTTTGGTTCTCGTGTTCTTTTGAATTGTATACAATCCCTTCCACTTGCCTTGATCCCAGCAAGAATAACTGCAATACACATGTACTTAACCTTACTTTCATTTATTCATTACTTAGGGACAAGCTCTGTACAAATGTCCCCAGCGTTACATCAGAAGCTACAGGCAGCACTAAAATGAGTAAAAGGACCCAGCCAGGACATCATGAACACATATGGTCTTCCCACGGAGTTGCAGATTAATCTGATTGTCTCCTATGTGGAGATAAATATGCCCTCAGTTGCCTCAAGGCTTCAGTTGAAGTTTATAAGGCACATAAGAGGAATCATTATAATCTGTACTTCACGTAATACATGTGGAACTTTATGCATTCATTAGACTCTATTTTTTATGCTGCTGAAGTATGGCTTCTGGCTTACGCTTTGAATAAATGTCTGAAAATTACAGCCCACTAAAGTTATAAGGTTGCTAGATTTGTCTTAGAAATTCACCCACATGTTAATTTGCTGCATATTTTGGGCCAAGGCTCAAGCAGTATCTTCTTTGTCTTTCTGATCTAGTATTCCTGTTACTGGGTAAAGACAAATAGCAAAAATTCAAATGTAGCAGAAAGGTTTTAACCAGTTTCTTTTCATAAACATGCTTCAATTCTCTTATGCTTAGGTAATAGATAATGATATATTACCAAAACTTTGTATACCACTGAAATGATTTATCTTGTCCTCAAAATTGTTTTAATTTTATTTAGGTCTTATATGCAATTGAGAGACTGGATATGATTTTATATATTTTTGCCTTTGAATCAGTATTGACTCCTGGCAACTGCCTGCATATCCCTGTAGTTTTTTGACAAGATTTTCCAGAAATTACCTTCTTCCCAGGGCTTAGAGAGAATGATTGGCCCCTGATCACCCAACTGGTTTTGGGCTCAGGTGAAACCAAAATTCACAGTTTCGCAGTTTTAACATGATACCTTAACTACTACTTCAAATTGGCTCTTTGGATATAAATCAGCAGTAATTAAGAAACAAGCAGAGTCCATTTCAACTTGTCAATAGTTTGTACATTTCCTGTTGCCTAAAATCTAGTTGTATTCTCCATTTGTTTTGACCTGATTGACAACTTTATTCATAACAATGGATGGGGAATGCAAAGAGAATCAATAGAACTTCCAATTATTCTATTTTTTTTCTTTAACATTAATTGCACACAGAAATAAGTATCATATATGTCTATGATTTGCATACATAATACATATATACACATATATTATTAGCAATATATAGGGCTTTTGTGAAATTGTAATGTTCAGTACCTTATGGCAATAGTAAAGCAACAATCTTTAATTAAATATTGCCACTTTGCTTACTTGAAATAAATTAGTTTCTGGCTGATATAGTTCAGGAAATTTATTTAAAGGTATGGAAGTAAGTAAGTACCCAAGAACCACAAATTAGAAATTCAGGTTGATTTTATTATGAAATTAAAAGGGAATGATTCACACTGTCAAGAGAAAAATCCAAACTGTAGTATTATTTGCAAGATCCAATCTGGGAAGAGTAAACTTCTGGTCCCGGTAACCGACCCAGATTGGATCTTTCAGCTTTATCCTGGGACATGTATATTTGTCTTCATTCATAATACTAGTCTTTCCCTCTTGCCCTGTTCTGATAATACTTGGGAGAATATGAAATAACTATAAATGTAACTTGAATGCTTTCTGGATAATATTAGATAAACACTTTAATGACAGGGCGGAAGACTGGGATTAGCAGGTGTGATTCTTTTTATACCCCCACATAGTCATATTCCATGCTTATTGCAATCATTTCCACTGCTAAACCTTAACATACTTGAATAGAAATCACAAGAGATAAATAATTATCTTCAAGCATGTTTCTGAAATTGTTGTTTTTCTCCCACTCAATTCAGTCTAGGTAATAACATACATCCTCTCCTGAATCTAAAACTAAAAAGTGAGTACAACTGCAACACAATCTTATAGCCAGGAATTAGGAACTGAATAATTCATGTAACTTTGAATTAGACATCCAATAGGTATCTCTTGCTACTAGACAAAGCAACGGGTTTGCTTTATATGCACTTTGGGAAATGCAACACTTGGACAAACCAGAGGTAGGTTCCTCCCTATATGTCTGGTATGCCAGAAGAGATAGTGAAAATCTAGCATACCGGATAGGACCGGTAGTAAAAAATGGTGGCTTGACCACGCCCCTGAACCTGTTCTCCCATCAGAAGCTCTTTTAAAAAAAGCTTTTTTCCCCTGCTGGTTCAGGCAAGGGGGAAAAAGCTTTAAAAAGTAAGAGGGAGGGAGGGAGGGAGAAAGGAGGAAGGAAACTCGCTTTTCTACGGGAGATCCAGCAAAGGAGAAAAACAAATGCTGTTGCTTTAAATCAGAACTGAACATGCCTGGCTGTGGAATTCTGGGAATTGAAGTCCACAAGTTTTGCAAAGCTGCAAACTTTAGATTCCCACTTTAAACTGAAAAGCTGCTCAGGTTTGCAAAGTGACATTCAGCAGTTATTTATGGAGGGGGGCGTTGCTTCCCACAGAGGGAAGAAAGAAAGAAAGAAAGAAAGAAAGAAAGAAAGAAAGAAAGAAAGAAAGAAAGAAAGAAAGAAAGAAAGGAGGGAGGGAGGGAGGGAGGGAGGGAGGGAGGGAGGGAGGGAGGGAGGGAGGGAGGAAAACAGTGCAGCAATTTAGGGCTACAAATCTACTCAGAGGTCATTAATCCAACCCCCTGCTGCAGCAGGAAGCCTTACATTGTCTGGATTATTTTTGTGGCTCTAACAGAGAGGAAAATTACCAGAGAGGAGAAGGAGTTTACTAGAACAAGACTGCCATGCAGAAGAAGGCAGAGATAGTCCATGACTTATGACTACAATTGAGCCCAAAATTTTGGTTGCTAAGCAAGAGCATTGTTAAGTCAGTTTCACCACATTTTACCCAATCCATGACATCAAGCTGGCCACGCCCACCCAGTCACATGACTGCCAAGCCATGCCCACAGACTAGGTAGTAAAAAGTTTTGAAACCCACCCCTGGGACAAACCCAAATAGTTTTCTTCATCCATTGCATTTTCATTCCAGTGCTTTCCTTCCCATGCACTGAAGATAAATTACTTACCTGAGGTTGAATGATTCTGAAGAAAGAAGCAGTTAAAATCAAGGGAGTTAGAACCTCCATTTAATTCCATATTTTCTCTTCTCTGGGTTCTTGAACAAGTGGGGATAGGTCTGACGATTCAGTTTCACAGCTATAAATTGACGGGCATTTGATTCAGGACAGGTTGTACACAGGGTTGGATACATCTTTGCTACAAATTTACTCTTTTTAAATCTGTTATGAGCTATCATACTATGTTCAAAACTTTTCTAATAAGATTCTTTTAGCAAAGGCATTAGCTTATCAGTCCTTAAACTTATTTATTTATTTATTTATTTATTTATTTATTTATTTATTTATTTATTTATTTATTTATTTATTTATTTATTCATTCATTCATTCATTCATTCATTCATTCATTCATTTATTTATTTATTTATTTATTTATTTATTTATTTATTTATTCATTTATTATTTATTTTTTATTTATTTATTTATTTATTTATTTTTATTTATTCATTCATTTATTATTTATTTATTTATTTATTTATTTATTTATTTATTTATTTATTTATTTATTTATTTATCTATCAAAATTAGATACCACCCATCTCACTCTCAAAATGACTGGCTGGATTATATTTAAAGTTTTTGAAGTACACAGTCAAATCTCTTTGGTACCTTTCCTAAAGTATTTCAAAATGCACAGAATCTATCTTTAAATAATTTCCTGAAGCACAGTATGTTTTTCTGAATTGTTCTGAAAGACTCTTCTATTATTAATAAAACTGGATAAAATAGCATAAGATTAGTTAGAGATAGGTTAGCGTAGGATGCCGTTGACCAGATTAAACTATAAATATTTCTACATTGGGGCTCACAGAAATAATCATTGATCAGGTCTATCTAATAACGTGAAAGAGAAAGGCATGTCTGTTTTATATTTTGCATTGCTTGTCCTATTTTTTTAATTGAATTTTTGAATTATGAATTCATGTGACAGATTGGAAAGACACAACACCATATAATTAATGTGACAAAGACTATATTTTCTCTTATATCAATTTCAGTAATTTGTTATGTATTTTTAATTCACCGTTGTATACTCCCCAGAGTAATGTTCTTATGAGATGGGCAGCCATATAAGTTTGGATAAATTAAAACAATAATATCATTGGGTGCATTAACTCTCATTTTGGGAGACAATTGTCTTCTCCAACATAAGTGATTCCTGCTTTTCCCTGGATTATCAGAACAATACAATTTTCTTTGTCAAACCCGGGGTGTGAATCATTTATTTTGATTAGAGGAATATTTTTCTCCAGATGTGAGTAACTTAAATTAAAAGTATTGCCACATTCTCTTCTAGTTTTGAATTTACCAAGTACATTAGAATTGATACTTTTATGACTGAGTCTTTTAGTGTATGTGTAATATGAACCAATTATATAGTTCAATGATATTGCCCTTTTTTATATGTGCAAATCTGCACATATGTACATTTTTATGGGAAAATGAAGCACTATATTTTTGTTCCATTCTTCTGTTAAAAGGGACTCAAGGCAATGGTCAGTTCTCTTTCTCTTAAATCATTTTCATTTTTACCACTGCTCAAATCAAATCAAGCTGCCGGATGATGATGAAGCCAGGAGGAATGATAAAGGTCATAATTTTGTTGATATGTCCCTTGACTACTGCTAACGCAACCTTCAGAATAGGAAGCCTCCAGCTACATGTGCAACTGGTTCAAGATTATTATCCAATTAATAACTCAGACTCAAAATCCCATTAGGAAGAAAGAGCCTCTCACATCTTTTAATTCCTTTTTAAAAAATCATGACAGCTCTTGCCCTCTTTCCTATCTTGCAATTTCTTTCTATGACTGACTTAAGTGTTCTCAAAGATTGAAAGGTTGATAGTACTAAAAGGTACAACCCTGTCTGAATGTAAGAAAGAATACTTTGCCTGACCCTCATTTATTAGAATATTCTGCAAAATATCTTATCACTGACTCAAAGAAACTGAACAGTGGGAAACAGGAAAAGCATACTTTATTTAGGGATGGGTTCATTTCTTTCACTGCTTCAATTTATGCAACATTCTCAAAATAAACAATCTGAAATAGCATCACTAAATCAATCGGAAATTGAACTCATGCAGAATGTAATGCTTTAGGGATCATGGCTTTAGTTTTACAATTAGGAAGGAATTAATATTCTCCTTTTAAATGTGAGCTCTATTCTGTTCTATATTTCTAGAAAAGAATTTACTGATTGTTTGAGAGAGGTTTGGTTTTAACGAAATTGAAATATTAAAGGCCAGTTCTGAAGCTTTATCAATTCAATTTTTTTCTATCAAAAAGCAACCGGATCAACCTTCATTTATTCCTACCGGGAAAAGATGCAGGCTTTTTCACAGAAAGCAAACAAAAGATTAATCATTTCTCTCTCTATCCCAACCACTCTCCCATCAAAGCAGATCCTCAGCTGCATTTCAGTGTAACATAAATAATCCCTTTTAAAAATGTGAATTTATAAATATATTGTAAGGTTTTGTAGCAGTACTGTTCTCTTTCAGAATGGAAAGAGACTTAGACTAAATCAACTAAATGTGCTTCAATGTTATCGGAACAAAATGAGAATATATTCTTGGTAAATGGTGGTTCCTAGATACATAAGAGCTGTTCTGTTTGCTTGAGCAATTTCTTTGCAATTTCATACACATTAATGTTTCATAGAAAAACCACCTGACACTAAAATATAATGCATGTTTACATGTAAATCACATTATAAGAAATATACCAGAATTAACAAATAAGAAAACCTTTTGTGAATAAAATGGTCTGAACAGCTGTGTCAGACTTTTTATTACCAGAAAGCTATCTTTCCCAAACTGAAACATTCAATCCAGCCTACGTACTTAGACTATTTCTGATAATTGAAAAAGGATTTGAGATCAGATACAGATATTTAAAAACTATCATAATCATCGAAAAATGAATGAAAGAACAGGAACAAACAAAATGGTACAATCAAAGGAAACTTTTTAAAATTTTATTAGAAATATTATTTAATTGGATAGTGCAAAGCAATTAAAAGGGATGCTTTGCAAGCAAACCTCTCCCCCCTCTTTGTGGCATTTAAGCAGCCACCTGCTTTGGAGGGTTCACTTCAAAGATTCTCTCAATAGAAGGTAAGCAAGCCTAGCAATATCAGTGTGCTATTGCTTCCAGATAAAGAAGTTTCTAAATATGCATTCCCATCAGTGGTGGGATTCCAATTTTTTTTTACTACCGATTCTGTAGGTGTGGCTTGATGGACGTGGCATGGCTTGATGGGTTTGGCTTGGTGGGCATGGCAGGGGAAAGATACTGTAAAATCTCCATTTTCATCCTACTTCAGGGGAAGGATATTGTAAAATTCCCATTTCCTCCCTATCAGCTGGGACTTTGGAGGCAGAGAATAGATGGGGGCGAGGCCACTCAGAGGGGCCTCTCCGAACTACTCTTTCCACTACCGGTTCTCCAGAACCTGCTGAATAGCACCTCTGATTCCCGTGCACAGACAACCTATAATAGCAGCCATGTGAAGCACACAAAGGATATGGAGGCTTTCCTTTTATGATAACATGTTTTATGAAGTGACCTTTTTGGCAACTTTAAATACCCTATCATATTTTCAGTGTTCTCTGAGACGTTGACAGGGCTCTGTGAAAAGCTAAGATAAAAAAAAAAGAATCAGAGTTTCAAGGCACTTCTTTTTTTAAAAAAAAAAGTTCTACAGCCAGAAAAAACTTTGAAAATCCCTAATCTATTGGATTCTGCATATTCAGGCTTTAAAATTTCTTTTAAACAGTCATCATATTTAGTTTTCCTGTAGGAATAAAATTATAAAACCAAATAGTGAAAACATGATGTAGGCCTTCAGAGACAACTCTGTTCTATTATTATGCTAGTATTTAAATGGTGTTATAAAAAGCAAGAGAATGAAGAAACTTAATTTAATCAGGAATCGAGCTATGCTTGCTCTTTACTTGCAGGAAATACATGGGGAATTATAAATAATTTTAAAAATAATAACAATGTCTAAAATCTTCCTACATTATTGAGTTCTGAAATGTTGGCAATTTCACTCTAAAAATACCACAGAATTTTACCACAGTAAAATATAAAGAGAAAAAGGAAACAAAAGAGAACTGATAATTAATTCAAAAAGGCTTCTCTACCCAACTGCTCCTTTAGAAAGAACCAGAAAATAGGATAGGGAAGCAAATTTACATAAAGATATACACATTTCTGTCTACTCAGAGCAGTCCATGAAATATATTGCTACTATGCCTCTAACTCCATTGTTCCTTAGAATTGATATCTATTTCCTAATTCTCCAGCTCTAATTTCATTGCAATTAGTGCTTAATTTACTTGGACTTTCCTCATCAACTTTTAAAGACAGGAAATTAATTATTCCTGATTGGTTGTTCAGAGTTAGATTTTCCTAGACTTTAATGATCTCTAGCCACTTCCAGACTGACAGACATGCTTGATTGACAGCTCAGATTTAAGTTTTCCATTCACTCTTTTATGTCTGATTTCTACTTATTCCCTATAAGGGCATGTCCATACAAGGAAGTATTGAGCAATCTGGAGAAGACAATCTTTCAAAGATTTTGGTTAATGTGTGGATCAGTCACTGTTAATATTGTCTATATTTCTATAAAAGAGCCATGGTGACACAGTGATTAGAATTAGTATTGTAGGCTAATTCTGCCGACTGCCAGCAGTTTGATCATGACTGGCTCATGGTTGATTCATCCTTCCGAGGTCAATAAAGTGTGGAACCAGATTGTTGGGGGCAATATGCTGATTCTGTAAACTATTTAAAGGGGGGTGTAAAGCACTATGAAGGAGTATATACGTCTAAGCACTATTGTTATTGCTTTGTACATTTATGTAGCTTTCAAGTTATCATTCTGATAGGGATCTTGGTGTTTATGACTAATATATTATAACACAACTTAATTGGACATAAAATAGAATAGAATAACAGAGTTGCAAAGGATCTTGGAGGTCTTCTAGTCCAACCCCCTCCCCTGCTCAGGCAGAAAACTCTGTACCATTTCAGACAAATGGTTGTCCAATCCCTTTTAAAAACTTCCAATGTTGGAGCATTCCAGTGCTGGAGGCAAGTTGTTCCACTGATTAATTTTTATGTCAGGAAATTTTGTCTTAGTTCTAGGTTGTTTCTCTCCTTGATTAGTTTATATCCATTGCTTCTTGTCCTACCATCAGGTGCTTTGGAGAATAGTTTGACTCCCTCTTCTTTGTGGCAACCCCTGAGATATTGGAATACTGCTATCATGTCACCCCTAGTCCTTCTTTTCATTAAACTAAAAATACACAGTAACCGTTCTTCATATGTTTTAGCCTCCAGTCATCTTTGTTGCTCTTCTCTGATGACCAAAACTGGATGCAATATTACAAGTGTGACCTTACCAAGGCATTTTAAAGTGGTATTAACACTTCACTTGAACTTGATTCTATCCCTCTGTTAATGCAGCTTATAATTGTCACCTTTTTTTGGCAGCTGCAGCACACTGCTGGTTCAAATGTAAGTGATTGTCCATTAGGACGCCAAGATTCCTCTCAAAGTTACTACTTTTGAGCGAGATACCACATATACTATACCTGTGCATTTTGTTTTTCTTACCTAAATGAATAAATATAATATAAACAATATAAATATTATAACACAAACATCTGCTTTAATGTTTATTTTGTATTCCAGGTATTTATCTATTACCATCAAATTCATTTAATAAGGGATTAAGAGTTGTATACTGAAAGTTCAAATGGCACTGAGTTTTGATTACATTTTAAATGTTTGATCAAAGTAT
>NC_138551.1:50858751-50951251 GCF_964273705.1 Natrix helvetica | reverse complement strand
ATATGTGCTAGTCCTTCCCAACTCTAGGGTTAAAACTCTAGGGTTATCTGGTTAAAATCTGCTAAATATAATGTACAGTAGAACCTCTGGTCACGAATGCTTCTCACCATGACCAAATCGGGTTCCAATCAAAAAATTAACCAAAAAAAATTTTTTTTGTGGCTGATTTCCCCTTTTATGCCTTTTTTTTTTGTAAGCGCCAAATTTCCAAAATTAGGTTTGGGTTGTCACTGCGTTAATTGTTTGCTAGCTGAGCTGAAGACTTACATAGGCAGGTCACAGGCTTTATCAGCAATTACTTTACTTTACTTTATTTGCACTTATAGACCGCCCCCTCTCCCCAAAGGGACTCGGGGCGGTGTACAGTCAATACATAGGAAATACAGAACATAAATAATTAAATAATTAAATAGTTAAATAGTTATGGAGGAGGTTAAAAGAAAAACTGTACATCTAAGTAAAGTATCTAAAATATAGTTTATAAAACCCCCTAAAAAATACCCCATAAGTTAAGTTTAAAAATGGTTCCCCTAAAATACCAGTGCCAGGAGGTAAAAGTTATGAATGTGCCAGGCCAGCTAATCGGAACAGGTGAGTCTTCAGTTTTTGTCGGAAGGAGCGGAAGTCGGTGGTGGTTCTAATGTCGGGGGGAGGTCATTCCAGAGGGTTGGGCCCATCACAGAGAAGGCCCTACTCCTAGGCGTCGCCCGTTGGCATTGCCTGGTGGACAGCACCAGGAGAAGCCCCTCCCTGTGAGAGCGGATTGGTCGCAGGGATGTATGTGGCAGGATGCGATCCCGCAGGTAGCTAGGTCCTGAGCCATGGAGCACTTTGAAGATGGTAATCAAAACCTTGAAACGCATCCGAAAAAACACAGGCAGCCAGTGCAGCTCGCGCAGGAGAGGTGTTACGTGGGAGTACCTAGTACTCCCCATGACAGCCCGCGCGGCTGCGTTCTGGACTAGCTGTAGTCTTTGGGCGCGTCCCAAGGGAAGCCCCATGTAGAGCCTGCTCACACACATTCCAGAGACTTCTTTCACTTTTGATCTTTGTTCGTCTGCCAAGAAGGTGGGCGACAAACTGCTCTTACCAAAATGTAACAATTAGATTTGTTTATTTTCTTATTTTTCTTATTTTCATATTAAAAGTTTGTTTTCATTAGAACATGTTCTCGGTTTTTTATTTTTATTTTTTCTTGAAGATATGGTGTTTGGAAAAGCCGTCGGTCTAAGACCTCATTAGCTCAGGTGAAATTTCCCCTGACATGGTCACCAAAGTTATGGAACAAATTATTGTTGTGACCAGAGGTTTTACTGTATATGGAAATAGAGATTTTTTGCACAAAAGCAATTTTTCTATTTTGCATTAAAATAAGTTCTATGTCTCTGTATTATTGAGGAACGTCTGTGAAACCAGCAAATATTGTAATCATGGACTTTGTGGGGGTTGGGGGGGGTTTAATCTTGCCAAATTACAAAAGATTAAGGATACTTTGAGCCGCATGCCAACAAAGCAGATTCTGGACTGGGAAAATTTACCACCATCTTTTTAATAATTATTTGTTATATCAAACAGGAAACAATAAGACAAGCAAAGCAATAAATTCTATTAGACTTTAAATCAGGAAATAGTCATCTTGAAACGAGCTTGAGTTACTTGCTATTGCATTAATACATAGAAGCCAGGTGACCAAATAAAACTTCTTTTCATTGCCTTGGTTGTAAAGATTTCTGCAAATAATAAGGGTAAAGGTAAAGGTTCCCCTCGCACATATGTGCTAGTTGTTCCTGACTCTAGGGGACGGTGCTAATCTCCGTTTCAAAGCCGAAGAGCCAGCGTTGTCTGAAGATGTCTCCATGGTCCTGTGGCCGGCATGACTAAACGTCAAAGGCGCACGGAACACCAAAGGTGGTCCTATTTTTCTACTTGCATTTTTTACATGTTTTCGAACTGCTAGGTTGGCAGAAGCTGGGACAAGTAACAGGAGCCCACTCCGTTACACAGCACTAGGGATAATAATAATAATAATAATAATAATAATAATAATAATAATAATAATAATAATAATAATAATAATAATATAAAGATAAGCAAATAAGAAAATCAGAGAACAGAAACAATTACCATCAAGTTAAGATGCACAATGACATGAGGGGGGAAAAGAATTAGCAAACTAAGAAGTTTTTGATTCCTGAATTTGCAGGCCAATGTATCTACCAAATGCCAGCCTGGGGAATGGTGCTGTATCGTTCATATGGGCAAAAAATTACTTTGCCATATCTAAATAGGAACATTCAAGCTCATTACTGCACATGAATTTCTTTTTCTTTCTTTTCGTAATACTGCCTTCTGACCAGGAGAGTGCACTTTTGAAGAGCCAATGACTCATAACTTCATTTCTAAGAGTTTATTTGCTTGAATGAATGCATTATTCATTGTCCACTAGTGCCCTGTATTTCACACCTATTAAAAAAAGCAGAAAGGCCTTTTACTTAAGTTTTAGCTTGATTTACTACTGAAATCCTACAATATCTTTGACATGGATATTTTAAAACTAGATAAGATGTAGAAAATGGAAATGATGAATGGTCTAGTTTGATTATTCTCCTTTTGGAAAAGGAGTAAAGGAAAACACACAGGAGTTTTAGCTATGATTGTTTTATTTTAAATGGGCCTCAAACACAACCTTCTGTTAATGTCGGCTGCTGTAAGTAGACTTTTTCCAAATATGTTTATATTCTTTATTAAAAATGACAATTTCATGAATTTTTAGTACTTATTCACATTGTGCTCTGTTAAACTATGGAAGTCATTGATATACAATGTTCAGCTGTTTTGGAAGTCAGTTAGGCAACATGGAGGCTAATATAATCATACAGCTAGTCCTGATAAATGCCCATTTAGAACAGATTTAGAGATACCTTGCCTAGGGAGGATACAAAAGGTAATATGGAACGCTATAGGTCAGTGATGGCGAACCTTTTTTGGCTCGCGTGCCACAAGTGGGGGGGGCGCAGGGGGGTCGTGTGTGGGCGTGCCACACCCATAATGCAATGCGCGATCCCCAGTGTGCATGCGCGCACAACAGGCACGACCCCCATTTTTACATGCTTTATAGGAGCCTGGGGAGGGCGAAAAGAGCCTCCCTTGCCCTCCCCGGAGGCCCTCCGGAGGCTTCAGGGACCGTCCAGAGGCTTCCCTGAAGCCTTCGGAACGCTTAAAATGACTCTCCAAGCAAACCGGAACTGACAGGGCAGCGCCTCGCGTGCCCTCACAAATGGCTCCGCGTGCCACCTGTGGCACGCGTGCCATAGGTTCGCCATCACTGCTATAGGTATTGCTGGGTGAGAAACTTTAATATTCAAAGAAAAACATACTTGTATTTTGTTGTGGGAGGCGATCCAGTTTCCCCATTCCCATGGGTGGATCAACATTTTGTAATGTTTGAATTAGTGGCTGTATCTCACGTATAAAAATGGTCCATCAAGAAAGATTATTGGATTGAGGCTGGTTCTACCAGCCTGCCCTACTGCAGCGTTTTTCAAGCTTGGCAGCATTCTGAGCCAGCCTCAGGCTCAGAATTATGGGAGTTGAAGTCCACACATCTTCAAGCTTGTAAAACACTGCCTTAGTTGATACTTAGTGGAAGCTATAACAGCAAGAGTGATAACTAGAATCAGGGGTGGGCTTCAAAATTTTTAGTAACGGGTTCTCTGCCCAGTTGCTGGGTGGGTGTGGCCATGGTGGGTGTGGCCTAGGTGGGCTCCTACACCATGGTAGAGGGGGGCATTTTTGCCCTCCCGGGGCTCTGGAGGCTTTCCTCAAGCCTCCGGGAGGGTGAAAATGGCCTCCCCAGGCTCCGGAGGCCGTCCAGAACCCGGAAGCATTTCCGGCCTTCCGGAACTTCTGGGAGGCCCGTTTTTTTGCCCTCCCAGAGTGCTGTATTTACCCGGCATCCCAAATGGGCCATGTAGAGACTCCTGAGAGGGGAGGCGCAGGGCAGGAGAGGCCAGCCAGGGGAGGGATTTGAGGGTTCACCGAACTGGGCAGATCCTTAGCTAGAGGATTGCCCAAACCCATGCAAAGCCGCAGCAGCCCATCCCTGACTAGAATGCAGGTAGCATCACTTATATGGTTCGTATGTTGGTAACCCCCAGGCTTCCCTATAGTAAAGTAAAGTATGCATTGGGATTGCCTTTGTATCTAGTCTAGAAACTTGACTTGTTAAAAAAAAAAAACCTCAACAGAAAGATTGGCATCCAGAAGAACTTGAAGAAACTACGGTATATTATGCTTCTATTTTAAAGATGGCTGCCAATTTTATCTGGAGGAGAAACAAAGTGTCAGTGATTTAAAGCCTTACTCAACTTTTCATGATATCTTACCTACACTCTAATAGAGATCATCTGGAGAAGTTCACACACACTCACCACCAGCCTGCTTGGTGTCAGCTCAGAATCAAGTTTTCTCTGTTGCCATTCCAGCTTTCTGTGCTGGACTCCCTTTGAAACTGAGGGACCAAGGCTTTAAAACCTATCTTTCTGGTTACACTTTTAAGAGTTAATTCTAACCTTTAAATGTTCTTTATTTGCTTTTTAAATCAACTTGAGAAATGGCACTTTATTACAACAGAGAAACACAAATAAAATAAAATAAAGTTCCTGATCTGGTGTGATAAACTCAAGCTCTGAAAGGGGCAAATTAACCCAGCCATCAAGACAAGGCAGGTCATTGCTTGCATATCAAGAATCCAGTGTTTCCTGCTTAGGTCAGCCAGTATCCACGAGACAAAACCACTCTTCTCCAAGATCTTAATCCTATAATGCTAGCAGGGTTCATCCTTTGAAATTGAGAAGAGTAAATACTTTTCTTCAAGCCGTTCTATTTCAGTTCAACCACAAAGTGTAACCAAAAGATCTGGAATGGAACTAATGGTTTTTACGGAGGGGGTCCGTGAATTTTTCAAAAGTTGTTCATTCTCAGCAAACCCTTTTATCATGTCAGAGCTGAAAAAAATTCCAGAGAACCCTAGATGGCAGCAAAGAAGCCCACAAAGCTCTTTACTTTGCTGCCACCAAGTGGTCATCCCGATTTTTGCAGCCCATATATGGGACTTCTATACAACATCAGGATCTAATGATTCCTACCATCAGATTTTTAAATTTTAAATTCTGCACAGCACCTACAAAAGCCACTGCACAATATCTGTGTTCTAAAACTAGAGAAGTAGCTCCCTGGTATTTACCAGCAGAGGGCAATCTTGCATCATATTTTAAAGAATACAATTTCACGCCCAGGGACAGAAAAATGGCATAGGTATTACACAGAAAGGAACCAAGCATAAGCAGTAGTTACATTTTCTTGCTGTTTATTTAAGATATGCGTGAATGTCAATTAGAGTAACAGGAGCCTCTTTTGTGTTATAGAAAATTAATTAAGCGTTTTCAGTAATGACACAGGGCATTAATATGATCAAGCATCTGTACTTGCAAATACATACGCTTAAAACAAAGTGTGGGAATTGCTACAAATAAGTATTTACTATGTGAAAATGATTTTGTATGGTTTGCCTTAGTTTACCATCTCACCATTCTGGATGCCGAAATGGAATTTACCAGACTCTGAGCATTCTTTGAGCTTCATCGCGATAGATAAATTTCAATTAGAAGAATAACTATTTTTTTAAGAAGTTCACTTGTGATTAAGGGATTATGTTTAAATAGGGAAGGACTAAAATTGAGCTGCTTCTCACCTCACCCTGAAATTAGCTATTTTACTTCCTTAACTTCAACTTTCTGTTAATTCTCTACTTTAGGAAGATAATTAAAGTTGGGCCTATTTTAATCTTTTTTAAAAAAAAAATCAGTACATATTATTCCTTTTTCAGTCTTCACAAAAGTTCTGCATGGTAATATTAAAGATTTAAATGAAACATTTTAATTGTTTTTTTAAAATGTATCCTGCCTTGTTTTTTTTAAAGGAAACTTAGTAGTCCATGTAAATAAGAACATCAAATGACATAGCACAAATCTACATGTGTAACAAACTCATTTAAAATTTATATGTCATACAATAAACCAACAAATAGCAACTATTTCTGAATATGTAGACTGTTAAAAGAACTATAAAATAAGCATAATGTTTCACTTTTAATCCACAATTTACCAGCTGCCAAGAGAAGTTGTGGCTTGAGGCTGGAATGATTTTTAGAGGCAAAGTATCTCCCTAGAGTGAGACCATTGACAAAGACTTGCAAATACATCCTTACCATAGTACTCCCCAATTGTTCCTTTTGGAGATTCATCTGATGAACTGCCTGAAAGAATGACTGGTTGATTGGACCATTAAAACTTTTGAAATCCATCCCAAAATGGTCCCTGCCCTTGCCCTGTTTTGGAACATCTTCTTCAATATTCTACACACAGTCTGTAACATCCCTGCAGCCAACAGAGTTTGCATGTCTCTACATTAAGGCTTTATTGCTTTCAGGCAGGTATTGCCCATCTGTCTGTTTATGTATCTGCCCAAAGCAATGTCTCTCTTCAAGACTGATTCATCCAAAACATCTTGGGATCCTCATAAGGTTGATCACACAGCCACCAATGTACCTGGAAGAGTCCTCATATTTTCCAGATGGTGGAATTATCAAATTTGGAGGGTTAGGAACTTAGGAGGGATCAAGTTAGAGAAAAACATTTGATTGAGGAAGCGGGATTTAGCCGAAGAACTAGGGAATGGCTCCTGGAAAAGGTAATTGTGGTTTTTCACTCCACCTTCTTGAAGATATCTCTGCATAAAATTCCTCTCCAAGCATATGAGTTAATAAAAAGGCATCGACTTTGCATTTGTTCACATTCGATAAGGAGCGCTTTCTGCCTTGTGTTAAACAGGACTGATAGAAATCTTGTTAGGCTAACTTCAGGTTCTTGGTAAATTAGCTGCACATTCTCCATGCTCTCTAGACTGCGAAATGTTTTGCTTTATCTTCATGGATGTTGATAAGAGCAAGTTTGCCTTCCCAACTCTTGGCATCCAGGCAGCCTCTATCCCCAGGACCCTCTTCAAATGGATTGGATGAGCTATGTTGAGGATACAGGTAAATCTGTATCCTCATGTAATAATAGGAGTTATTTTGGCTCCTTTGCATAGTTTAAAGTAGGATTTATTTGTGTGTTGGATGACTTAGCGTACAAGTTAACCTGATTTTCTGAGAAATTAAAGGAAACACTGAAAATTTCAGAACTTCCAGACAAGCCACAAATATGAATAGCACATAATTTGGGCTAAATGGGGATAGGCCAGGGGTGTCCAAACTTGGGAACTTTAAGACTTGTGGACTTCAACTCCCAGAATTCCCCAGCCAGCATGGCTCAGCATGTGCCTCAGACAGAGCTATGTAGCTTCCTGTGCACACAAAACTCAAGTATTAAAATTTGGCAGCACATTTTTAATGACATTTTTTTTCTTTCTCTTTTGCTACAAAAATGTAAAATAGATGCACTAGACGTCCACACAAAAATATAACACATCTATTGTGCATTTTAAAAGTCTTCCCATTCCTATCCCCCCAAAGAAAATTTTTCAAGCATTGTTTATTTGGATAAGGTTTGGATTGCGAAAACCTCAAAAATGAGCAGAACCAAAAATGAATGTACATTCTGGACCAGAACTTTTGAATCACATGGATGATGGCAGACCTACCTACCTTTGGCAATCCACAGCTTGTAGATTTGTTTGTGTCTGATCCTCAAAATAAGCCTTGTGTACAATTGGGAATGGACTAGGCATTGCCATCAAAGTTGCTGAATCCAATTGCTTCCCAAGCAATTAAGTTCACCACCCTTGAATTAAAAATAGATTTATTGCTCTAAAGAAGACTCTGACCTTGACGGCTGCTTTGCTCTCTGGGCTTGTTCGTATGAGAATTGTTTCAAGGATAACAAGAGGACAGCATCAGGTTTATTTACCTGGTGTAGCCCAGTGTGATATTGAAACCAAGGGGAAAGGGGGAAATTATAGCATGAATGAAGAAGCCATGTTGTTTCCCTTGTTTCTACGTGCAGAGGAAAAGTACGACTGCTGATTTAAAGGATGCAAATAGGTGTGCTAAACTGGCCTTTTACAGTGTTTATAAATAGCACATAATAAAACCAGCCACACGGCCATTCAGGGGTGCATGAGTTCTTGTCCTGCTCATCCCATCCTGTGCCCTTTTATTTGATAAGAAAATAGACGTTGTGTTTTTAGGATTTTTGATAAAAATGAAGCAATCCAGTATTTTTAAAGCTACTGCAAGTAAATGCAAAAAGTGTTGCGTTCCCATTCTCAAAGTCTTTTATACTAATACCGGTAGCTTTCTTTTAAGTAAAAGAGGTGATTAAAGAGATGATTGGGTTTATGCAGAACTTATACATACTGTGCACTCCCCCATTAATGCTGAAAATGGAAGTTAAGCTCAGTTTACAATCTGAAGCAGGGGCTTGAGATGTTGTTATTGTCAAGGGAATTCTAGGAAATGAATTCCCCAATATATGTGGAAGATTCTTTGTTGGGGGGAAGCCATTCCACCACACTCTCATACTGAATAATTATTTACAACATACTGAATAAGTATATTCAGGTTACAATTTTCACACTACGTATGGAGCTGGAGCTGCTTGATATTTTCTGAACTAGTCATATATTAGCAGGTTGAAGAGTAAACAAGTAATGACTCTATAGAATCTACGGTATCTTTTTAACCTTGGAGATCACACAATTGCACTAATTAGCAAGAAAGCCAAGAAAGAAACAGAAGAATATTATCACATTCCACAAACTGCAGGTATGGCCACTGAGTTACATATTTATAAAACTGGCCTAACTTCATGGAGAATAATTATAATACTGGATAGGTAAATCAAACATCAGAGCTAACATCCCCTGCATATCAGTTCCCAGGTGTAGAGCAGCTGGGCAGGGCTGCAAGTTTAGGCTGCATTATGATCTTCTCAGAAATGCTTTGTTAATGAACACAGAAACTCAGCTATTCAACTGGATGAATATTTGGTCTGATGCAAGAAGGCATCTAATCATCCTATCTAGCATTCCATCAAGAAGACAAGTACACCAAGGCAATTTTGAAGGATTAAAAGGAATGTGAGGCTTTGAAATTAAAGGTATTTTT
The DNA here is from genome assembly GCF_964273705.1 of Natrix helvetica. Lineage (NCBI taxonomy): Eukaryota > Metazoa > Chordata > Lepidosauria > Squamata > Natricidae > Natrix > Natrix helvetica. Next base: position 50,942,085 of record NC_138551.1, on the reverse strand, counting down.
GAAATGGAGAAACAGAGAGATATGAGAAAGCAGGCAAACAAAAATAAAATATAGTACCAGAAGCCAATTGCTGTGCCGAAAATGGTAGCATTTGAAAGAATAGCTTTTGTATGGTTTCAATTATGTTTTAGAAAGATATACGGCTTACATTAACAATCTATTGCAGATGGATCTTTATGGTTACTTTGATCGGTGCTGCTCCTGACGATGATCGGTTTTTAAAAAAATCTTTAGAAATGCAAGCACATGTAGCGCTCAGCTGGGTTCAGTAGGTGGCACTCAGTCCTTAGTTGAATGGCCTATCAAAGACAGGCAGGGCTTTTTTGAAGATATGGTATGATAGCAAAATCTCCTTCCCAAACTGGGTAAAAGCGGAGCATTCTGCTTTGCAAAAAGAGATGCCATGACAAGACAAATGTTCTGATTGGGTACAATTTTTTTTATGGTTGCAACATAACGAGGAGCTGGAGTGAATGTCAAAGGTAACAATAGCAATATGCATAAACATGTAGATGCAGAACTGATTAGAAAGAGATATAGAACAAATCTGGGCACCATGTTATAGTATTTTCATTTTACAAGAGTGGAGTCAAGGTGAACTAACAGATTTGCTCTGAGTCTTCCTATAAGGTAACGAGGGGAAATCAGAATTTGATACCGGGCAGACGTTCAGTGTGGGACTTATATGGGAAACTTAGGCTTTGGCATTGCAGAAGAGCAAAACCATCAAAGGAAAGAACTGGAGCAGCTGGAATGTTTGTTTCAAATTGTATAAACTACTCTACAATTCCAAACAGAGAAGGCCATCTAGATCAGAAGGACCAAACCTATTGTGGCCAGGTGCAATTAGTAGCATGATCCAAGTTTTGACATGCATTAGCATCTTTTCCTTGCCCTTCAGATCAAGAATGAGCAAACGTTCCTTAGCGAAGACGGGGGGGGAACCCCACACAACACCCCCTCCATCACAGTGGGGATGACCATATTAGGTGTATGAAACACAACTAGTATTTTCAGGTTTTATAAGGTTTTGGGGATGGGGAGGGTGTAAATTTTTGTCTCCTTTAAAAGCCATCCCATCACTACCACTTTTTAGCAATTATTTTCAATTGTGGGGTTGGCAGGCCATGGAAAAAGGTTTGGAAATTAACAAATGATCTTGAATCTATACTTTACTTTCCCTTATCCAAACGAATTTCCATTTTTACTGTCTGTCATCTGTTTCTGTCATCTGTTCCCATCAGTCCTATCCAATATATACCTTAAAAGCAAGAAATGATACACACTGTGGTCCAAGCTATTGGAAAAGCTTCAGATTAAAAAGGCTATTCCAAGTATACACGTGAATTGATAACAATTATATGTCTAGTGGTGCTCCAGAAATCTGATAAATAAATCAAACCAGAAATGTATTTATGCAGATGTTAACACTAACTTACTACAGTGCTGCATGACAAACTCTTGTCATTGCAGAGTCACTAAAGTCTTGTTTCTCACTGTAGAAGGATTACTTAAGCCCTCAATGGTATCATTAGTGCATGTTGCACCTCTAGCAGCCATTATATTACAATGATTAGAGTATAATACTAGGATTGATGACACATTGAGCATAGTGTCCTTTCAGCTCATGGGTGAGTTTAGGCCAGAAACCTACCTCAAGCCTAACATATCTCAAAGAATTTATGTTATGATAAAAGTAGGAAGTAAAGAAAGAACATGTCTCCAGGCTTGTATACATAGAGGGAAGTTAGGGTATCGTAATGGAATGTAGGAATGGCCTTAGAGAAACAGGGGGAAGAGTTGCTGCCTAGGAAACAATCAGACAAGAGAGGCAGAAACTCCCGAAGATTTATAGACAAAAAAAGAGATGTCTATGGAGATTCTCAGTCATCCAGGTCATGGCTGTCCCAAAGGTGCCTTTCCAAAAGGCAGCTGGACTTTCTTGGTTTTTCCTTTGAAAATGTTTCACTTCTCCTCCAAGAAGCTTCTTCAGTTCAGGACCTTTGGGACAGTCAAAGAAAGAAACTTAGAAGGATCCAGATGAATGGATCAACCGGCAGCAGGAAATGTACTTTCAGACTTGGAAATTTCTATTAATGTAGCCTTACAATGAAGTAGATTTAGCTCATCTAGTCATGTTTCCTGGAGGGGCTAATGGTATCTGTGTTCAAATGTAGCAAGAATATTATAAAGTATATAATAAAGTATACTAGAAAGGTTACCAAAATAGCAATGGCTACCATGGATGTCTCCACTGGGGCAAGGGATGAAAAGCGCATCATGGCATCATGGCACAAATATGATGACTTGTATTCATATCACATGCTGGGATGCAAGTATGTAAAGAGGGGATTTGCATGATGGCATATCTCTCTCTCTCTCTCTCTCTCTCTCTCTCTCTCTCTCTCTCTCTCTCTCTCTCTCTCTGTGTGTGTCTGTGTGTGTGTCTGTGTGTCTGTGTGTGTGTGTGTCTATATATATCTTCATTGCTTCCTGGGAATATCACAGATTGCTATTTGTGGATACAAAAAAGCCCTGTATACTGGGCAAGAAAAAATGCACTTCTTTTATCTTTTCTTATTGTCAGAGCAATCCTAAATATTTAGAAATAAGGAATTTATTGGTTTCTGTGGAAGTTGTCCTCTTCCAAATGAATTTGAGTGAGACTTATTGATTTTGATAGATTTAAGTCATATGCAACACCAGTTTCTGGATTTGCCACTCCTGAACCTCTACAAACAGTTCATTATATTCAGAATAGCAGAAATTGTACATTTCTTGTCTTAAATGCATCAACATCTTTGATAGATTTTACTGAAGAAATGAAGTTTGTGATAAGCTGGTGTCTCTTCCATTCTTTTTCTGCCACTTACTCTGTTCACGGACACATACATCCACATATCTTTTACTTTATAGGTACTTAGTATTTGAAATTGTATGATACCTGGTAATGGTATTCAGCAAAACCTCTTTTGTTTACACAACTGTGAATTCCTTTCATTCACAGTCAGCAATGCTTGGCAAACAGTCTTTCAGAGGAATATTTATCAACATGAACCTTATCTCAAGTGGAGAGCTGCCAGATAACTAGTTTCCAAATGCAGGGCAAGGCAACATTTGGCACAGAGACTCTTATGTTCACAAACAGAACTTTCCACTCTTGAAACAACCAAAGGAACGAATTGCTTCCTGCAAAAGCCCACTCCCCATTCGCTCCTCTTTTGTTTCCTATGGGAGGGGCCAATCACCTGCAAGGTGTGGCTTAATTCCCAAGTTGGCCCTGCTTTCTTAGTTGTTCTTGTCTTCTGGCAGCTCTGCTCGTGCACACACTGGGAATAGGTTCCAGCTGTTCCTCTGCCTCACTGCTGTCTAGTTCCCTCTCTGCCTCTAATGCAGAGCCCTCATCTGAGCTTTCCTCAGCCACCAGAACTGGCCCACGTTCCTCCCCATCCTCCTCACTGTCCGACTCAGCTACCAGTTCTGCTGGCTGCCAGTGGGCCACAACAATATGTACAAATTATATCATAATACAAACTATACTATACATCTGTGACAGGTGTCATGATTCAATTGATGCAAATTACATGACCACATCTTTTGTTCAATAATATCATAATGCACATTGTCAGGTTGATGTAATCGTAGCTTGCAATGGATGCCTACTGTATGTGTATGCCTGCATATAATATTAGGATGTAGGGTCCTTTCATCAGCAATGATGCTATAAGACCTTGGCATTCTCAGAAGCCTTGTAATTAGCTTACTGTGGTAAGAGAGATATGATGGCTTCAAATGTAAAACTCCAATTATTACACAACTTTTGCTCCCCCAAATTACAGAAAGGAATACCCAACCCGTCAGCAATAACAAAGAAATGTGGTCTCTGCCTCTAAATTGCTATTTGGATGCAGAGCAGGCTGAGAGAACAGTTGTTTCTGAATTTTCATTGCTACTTGATGGCTTTTTAATCTGGTAGCTTAGCTAGCAGGGTGGCTTGCAATCCTTCCCAACTTCCCTTCTGAAAGCATTTGCCCAAATCCAAGCAAGCAGAAAGCCAAAACTCCTTCCTCACTTTTGGCTGTAAATCAGACCTCGATGGGCCTGCCGCGTGAGTACCTGGTAAATTGTGGAGAGGACCTGTCACTTGCAAATCCTTCCTCCTGGACACAGTGCTCTATGAATCACTGCGGCCATAAGGAGGAAGTTATTTGTGAGTTATAAATCAGAGTCCCTGCAAGCTGAAGACAGCGAGTGGTGTATTACCAGAAAGCAGGGAAAGATTCTTAGGGCTTATTTTAATTTCCCATCCCTGTTACACAGCCAACAGTGATAATACAAAAAGCAGTCAGATCTCCATCCATTGGATACCTTTCATCCTCTCCCTTAGTTCATGTCTTAGGTTAATGTATTTCTTTAAGGACTTTAAAAAACCCATGTCTGTGAAAATAATGTTATCAATTTACATAATCACAAATTTTAGAGTTCTTTGTCTGGACTGAACAATATTAGAGTTCAAAAACTTATTGGCCAGCTCATAAGGAAACTGAGGCTGCTATTAATGTGGCATTTTCAGGCAAAATTTAAAATCAGCAACAAATTGTTCGTTTATTAGGGTTTTTACTCCACTAAAGTCTAACACACTTGCAGCAGCTGAGTGGTAAGTGTTTAATTATATTTTATAGTACTGGTTTATATAAGAGAATAAGTTTGCTTATGCTTCTAAATCTAAAATACACCTGGGTAGCTCTGATCTTCCAGTACTAAAGACAATACACTTTGCCCCCGTACATGCTCAGGAGACATATTTTTTTATTACTGCCCTATCTACTGTATGACCCATTTTTTAAAAAATAAGAGTCTATGCCTTAATCCTGGCACTAAGGAATCACACTTGGGATGAAAATGTGCTGGATAAGGAAATGCCAGCCTGTTGGAAGGAAAAATTCTGCTGTTAACCAAAATTCATCCCACACAACATTTAACTTAAAAATAAAGGGGAATCAGAATATTTTGAAGTCTGGAACAGATTTTATGATTGGTATAAGACAACATGACAAGACTGGAACAAAATGTATATATTGTGACTGGACAGAAGGATAGACAATGTATTAAGTAAGCCAATTGTTAATGGTTGAGACTAGCTGTATATAATGTGAATGTATGGTCACTTCGACTTCGCGGTATTGCATTGCTTTAAATATAAAAATAATACAAATATATATATATATTTAAAAACCTAAAATTCATCCCACACATTTCATCTTCCTGCTGCCCATCACTGTCCTGTTTGTCACTTCCTCGCCAATATAACATATGAGGTTTCTGATCTAACACGACAGTATTGATGTGGGCTCTACTCTTCCTGCTGATATTTATATGTTTGTGCTTTGTAAAATAAAATATACCATTGAAAATGCAAGGTTCCCTTCACAAACTGTAAGAAAAAAGTCCTCTAAGAAGGTGTGGGGGAAGAATGTTATGTTGTTAAATAAACTAGCAACAGTGGCATGGCATTGAATGTTGGCTGACTGGGAGAGATAAAAATAGAGACCTGGGTTGGTCAACATATTGGGAGACCCAAGGCGGTATAATGGTTAAGGTAGTAGATAAGAGCTGGGGAGACTCAGGTTCAAGGAGAGGTATAAAAAAAGGGGTACAAAAAATCAATATGGCAATCAGAGCCATGTGATTAAGTCTCCCCCTCCCTTTTTACATGCCCGCAGTGCACAGTTCAAGTCCATTCTCATCCATGGCAGTTAATGGATGATTTTGGATTAGTCGCTGTCTCCCAGCTCAATTTACTTTATATAGGATTGTTCTTGTGAGGATAAAAGGAAGCTTGTTCTCCATGGTAAGGCATTCCCGGAGAAAAAGTAAGACATAAATGCAAATCTTCTTAATATGAGAAGACAGGGAAAAGCGGGTTTTGTCTAAAGCAGAGCTGCTTTCCTCTTCTGGTTGCTCTCATGTCCCATGAAAGCTCCAAGTCTGCACAAGACAAGACAGCTTCATCAGAGAGTAAAGGCAAAAAAAAATAAAGTATTAAGACAAGTTTGTGCATTGAAGAGCCTGCCATACAGAGGTAGTATTCAGCCAGTTCTGACCGGTTCTGGCGAATCAGCAGTGGAAATTTTGAATAGTTTGGAGAACCGGCAAATACCACCTCTGGCTGGCTCCGCCCCCATCTATTTCCTGCCTCCCGAGTTCCAACTGATCGGCTGGGTCTTCTTCTGTTGCCCTGCACGGGAGAATGGAGCTGGAAAGCAAGTTAGTAGGGTGGGGAGGGAATGGGGATTTTACAGTATCCTTCTCCTGCCGCGCCCACCAAGTTATGCCACATCCACAGAAGCAGTAGTAAAAAAATTTGAATCCCACCACTGCTGCCGTATAATCCCATTTCCTGAAACAAGAATTTTGAATGCAAGTTTTCTTAAGTTGTTCTGGGAATGTCACCCCTGGACCTAGTTCCCTAAGGGCCCTGTAACAATCACCTCGGTGACTATACCTCTCAACTCAACTACAGGAGCCTATGAAAAATAATATGAAAGGGAGATGCCCACTTCACCTTGACTTATTTGCCTCCCTTTATCATTGGATGGTGAAATTATATCTCTTTTTTTCATGAGCATATACCAAGGAAGACAAACAAAAAAAATTTGCATACTGCCTTCTGCTGTCAGCCCTGAGTTTTCAATGTGATCTTACTACTGTGAAATGACTGCCTGTGTCCCTGTCAGACCAATATTTTGCTACATTCATCACTTCCAAACACTTTGGAGGAGAGCTTCATATTCATTTTCAGTGACTATACAAAAGATTTTTAAAAATATCCTATTGGAAGTATGTTTTATACACTTTTGATTTATGGGAACCACTGCTTCATAAATTGTTCTGGGATTTATGGATAACAGGTACAATTTTACACCACTAATATGTTTCCTTAGAAAAATCTGAAGAAAGCAAATTTAAATAAATTTTAAGAGTCAGGTCAAGGTGCTGTTCTCTAGCTCTTATGATGAGAAGTGCTGCATACTGTACGTTAAGTACTTAACAGCAGAGGTTTCGGGAAATGCTGGGAGCTGAATATTAGAAGAGACTCTAATTAAATTAAATATGTCCTAATTTCAGCTAGTAACAAATCAATCAATAGTAATGCATACTCATCACATATGTAGAATACAATTTCAAAATATTATGTTTTCAGTATATTCATCGGAACTTTATATGACTTTCAAATCTCCATCAATGTATCATTTTTGGTTTATATATTCCAGGAGAATAACTGAAAACCCGCAGTATCAGGACTAATAATGCAAAAGACATTGATCTCTTGGCAAAAAGCAATAATAAATTCACTCTGATCTTCAGTGACATTATACATTTATTTGGAACATTTTTTTTTGTTTTTGTTTCCATTTTCTGGCCAAATGTAATAAGCATCACATTAATTTTAGTCTACTAATGCTGATTGCAATCCAAAAGTATTCCTCTGTGTGATCTGCTCATTCCCTTTCTTGATACACATAGTCCATTATTCTGCTTGTTTCCACAACAAATTAAAAAAGAAATTTTATTGGCTACAAGAAACCAGCAAGATACCATATAATACAAGGGTCTTAAATTCATATATGCAACAGTGTGGGGGAAAGAATAATAAAAAGAAAATATGTTCTGATCCATTTTAATAAGATTAACCATATTAACTCATTACTGTATATAATTAGTGGGCTTAGGGTTAAGGTTAGCTTAGTATAGGGGTGTCAAACTCAATTTCATTGAGGGCCACAGCAGGGCTATGGTTGATCTTGGAGGTCTGGGTGGGCGTTGCCAACTAGGTGTGGCCAACTGGGTGGGTGTAGTCAGCTTGTTGCCACTCACTGGGTGTAGCTGACTGGGTGGGCGTGGCTGACTGGGTGGGCGTGGTCAGCTTGACACCACTCTCCAAACTGCTGGCATATTTTCTCTTTGCATTGGGTAGACCTGGCTGAAGCCACGCTGGCCTGATGTTTACTCTTCGCATTGGGTACCCAGGGCTGAAGTGACGCGGGCCAACCCTTTACATTTTCCATGATGTCCCTGCGAGACAGATCTGATCACATCAACAGCTGGATCCGGCCTGCGGGGCTTGTTCTGAGACAGCAAAAATCACATGGTTAGTCCCAAAACCCCGTTTTTTTAATTTAAACAGCTGTGAATTATGTTCATTCACAGCCTGAAATGATTCACAAGAAGTCTGTGAAGAGTCCGACAGAAGTCTGCCAAAGTCTTTCAGGGTAAGGCTGATAAACGCCCACCTTTATTTCCCTTGAAACACTGCCAGAGACCTAATTGCCAATTAGTTTTGCAAGGCCAAATGGAGCACAGAGTCAAACGGAGCTTCAGAGTTTAAATTGACCAGAATGAACAAAATTGCTTCCTGCAAAGGCTCGTGTCCGTTTGCTCATCTTTTATGTCTTGTGGGAGGGGTCCATCACCTCCAAGCCTTACTCCCAAGTCACCCCTTTTGTCTTAACTATTATTGCCTTCTGTCAGCTCTGCGCATGCACGCACTGGGAACAGGCTCTCCCTGTTCCTCTGCCTTGCTAATATCAGATTCCGGAGGCTCTGGAGGCATCACATAACTACCAGATGGACCTGGCCCTCTCTCTGCCTCCAATGCAGAGCTCTCATCCAAGCCTTCCTCAGACTCCAGAACTGGCCCATGTTCCTCCCCAACCTCCTCACTGTATGACTCTGCTGCCAGCTCCACAGGCCGCCAGCGGACCCCAACAGGCCTTGTGTTTGACACTCCTGGCTTAGCACTTCTCTACTCTTTTGTTAAAAAGCCCAACTTTTTGAAGGCTCCCATTAGCATGAAGCAAGACACAGCTATTTTAAGAGTCTGCTCATTAAAATTAATGCAACATTAAAGCAGTAGCAGCAGCTTCCTTTCCAGAATAAAAAATAGCAGGTTGCTTTAAAACAAGCAAGTGCAACTTCCAAAACACTTCTTTCAAATCATTTCTGAAGGATTCACACCTGAGTATATGTGTATAAATAAAATTTAAAAATCTTGAGAAAATTATTTTCCTATATTCTTCCTACCAACAGTCAGTAACAAGCAGAGGCCTGACAAAACCATACACTTTTGTATAATACAGCCTTGATCTTCAAAAGAGCGAGGAATATAGTTGACACTATCTATCATTAACGGTCTCTTAATTAATCAGTTAATTAATTGTTTGACTGACTTTTAATTTATGGTTACAATATATGAGAGGTATTCACAGGCCAAGGACTGTAGATGTTTGGATGTGTAAGGCAGAGTAAACAGAAAGAATGGTACCTACCTATTGTTGGACCAAATTCAGCAAATGTTTTTGGAGATGCTGACCTTGAGAAGTCGGGTACTTGACCCTGTAGACTGCAGAATCTGGCAGAATGCAAATCTGAAATGACTAAGAAATGGGGTCGCCTTTTGAAATGGAGAAGCCCCAGAGAGAACTGAAGCATGGTTCCCTTTAACTTCTGGCAACTGTCCATACTTCTTTACAAAGGCATTTAACTTTGCACTTAGAGAACCATTGCTTTAAGCTAATTAATTAATGGAGAGTTTAAATGCTACAGCAAGTTTTAACAGGTTATAATTAGGAACTATTTAGCATAGTCATTTATCTTGATCAAATAACAAGAAAAAAACCCATTTGTCATCTAGAATAGCATGTTCAATGCATTCTGAATAGATAAACATGTGCATTGTTTACAATGCCATCAGACTGAAAATCCTTTCACAGAAACCCCAGCCAGCTACTCCGGCTGAAATCTAATTTCAAAATCCAATATTTTAACATTTGATGAATAAACTACAATGCAATCCATATCGTGCTGAAATAAATGTTTAAACTCTATTGATTTTAATGACTCTGGATAACAGGTCTATCTTAATCAAACCAACTAAACCATCATTAGATTGTTTTGAATGATAGGCTAGATGGTTGAATCTACCAATTAATACATCTAAACAGACAATAGGGAATTGTGCTTCCTCTATTAGCCCTCAAGTGATGCTCAGTTTTTCCACCTTAAGATGATAAGTATCTATATGCAGCTTTGATTTTTATTTTATTTGATACTGTCTGTAAAGGTGTGACTGAAAGTTATATTTCTTCATGCAAGAGAAGAAGTAAATTCTTGCTGCCTCTGGTTAACGTTAATTTAACACTTGTTTGTTTTGAATCAATCCATCTCTTGAGATCCACTTGTCCTAAATTTTATAAAAGGTTGTTTAATTTTCTGCTAAGCCAATCTCTGTCTTTCTGTCTCTCAAACACACAGGGATACTTATAGAGAGAGACAGGCGGGAGGGAGGGAGGAGCGAGTGCAAAGAACTGGCCAGTGGAGATCAATACTGTGTAAAAAGTAATTATTGAGGCATAAATTTATCATAACAGTGATCACCAATAAAACATTCTTTTGGCGACATTTTAATTTAAAATCAAATTCAAAAGCTGCAAAAGGGGGGAAAAAAACCTTAACAAGCAGAAAAATAACTGCAGCCTCTGGAACACTTCATTATATGTTCAAAAAGAGTTCCATCATATTCTTAGGACTCTCTGCTGCTGATTTATGGAAATGACTCGCAGATCCATAGAAGGGCTTGGTAATGACAGCCTTGCATATCACTGGTAATTCCTATAAAGTATGCAGAGAAAAATGATTCATGTTTGGCTGGAGCTGCAGGATCCTGCCTTTTTCAAGGGTCACTACCTCCAGTCTGTTTAGATGTACTGGTTTCCATAGTGATATTTTATTAGTATTAATGATGTTTGGGCTACAATATATGGGGGGGGGGGGAATGCGAGCTACAGCCTGCTGCACCTGTCACTGTGATCTACTTTATAAACAGTGAAGGAGGAGTTAAACCACCCAAAGGAAAACCACTTTATTCAATAAACTTTTTTTTTGAAGGTGAGGTGGGCGAGTGAGGCAGGGGGCTGAGCTTCTGCAGTCTGTTAGCAGTTCCAACATACATAGAGAAAGAGAGAGCTGTAAGAGATGACAACACAGATTTGGTTATTCATTGGACTCACACACTTTAAAATATACAGGTGATACATCACACAAAAGCAGTGAAAAGGTAAGGCTTGCACTTAGAGGTGTCTGTGCCTGTGTGCGTGTGCAGGCACAGAGCAGCCTTTCAATCTGGCATCCCCAAGGATATATTGGCATGCAATCTGCTGGGGGTTATGAGAAGTTATAAAAGAAGCAAGATTGTGCAAGGAGTGTGACATAAGAGATGCAGCGCTCATTGTAAAATACTGTGTCTACAGTATGTAAAAGAGGGACAAGCAAACTGACCATAGCTGGGAAATCGGGAAGTCTAGTTAATATAAGTCATGTAACTATTTTAACTAATAACTTAGCAGCTGCATTTAGTTAAGTGTGTGCTGGATGGCGTGACAATTCAGTGGGCACATAAAATTGTTTCTCAAATTTTTCCTCAACGATTCCTCATCAGATTGAAATGAAGAGTCACGGGCTCTATATGTTTCAACATTGATACAAATGACTTAAGTGAGGTTTATGAAGCGTCTGCTCATCAGATTTGCAAATGACGGATGAGCGGGATAGTTAATATAATAGTAAACTGAAATAAAAGTCAAAATGATCTGATAGGTTAAATAATTTAATTAAAAATAACAGATTGGAATTAAAAAGAAAAACAAATGAAAAATTAGTAAAATGCACAGATCTAGAATGGAAGATGTATGGCTTGAAATACTACAGTACTGTAAAAAGATATTGAAATAGTAGTTGTCTATCAAGTGAATATACGTCAGTAGTGTTATATAGTCACCAAAGGAGCAAATGCCATTTTAGACTCTGTCAATTGGAATAGTTTCCAAATGAGAAATAAAACATTTTATTTTTATTTTTATTAGTCAGGTCCTCCTTTGAGTATTGGGTCCATTAGAGACACTAGTTCAGCGTAGGGCAACATGGACCAAACCAATCACCTGGAAAGTGAGGAGAAAGGGCTAAGAACCAGCCTTGAGAACAAACAACTGAATGGGATTGTGATAGCACTTTTCACATATCTGAAAGGATGCCACAGAGGAATAGCCAGAGTTTGTGATACAGAACGATAGATTTGAATTACAGGAAGGCAGAGCCTGATTAAAAATTCTTAACAATATAAACAGCTTGATGGTGGAGACAACTATCCACAACCCTGGCTGGGTCGCTTCGATGGATCTTTTGAGTGGAAGCTGGACAGTCATCTGCCAGAAATGCTTTAATATGGACTCCTGCTCTAAGCAAGGAGGTTGGAGTCAATCCCCTAAAATCCAATTGTAGGATTCAAGGAACAGCCCAATGTTTCTCATGAAGAACCTGCTTATTTCTGGCTCTCAGTATCCAAAAAAAAAAAAAAAAGGAACCACATCCAAAGCATAGCACAAAATGGATCATTTTGTTATGTAACCTAGGGGCCTATCCTAACCAAATAAGAATGCCATTTCACACTACTGGAGTAATTTAGCCAATCAACTCTTTCTAAACAAATTGAGCCTGTGTGATGTGAGACAGTTGTGTGAGAAGAAAAATATGTGCCACGATGAGCCACTTGAGAAAATCTGCTGGGGCTGAACATACGCCCTGCATGTTAGTGGAATTATCTTGTATTCAGCAATCATTGCAGCTGTGGAGATCGGGTTCCAGTGACCTTCCCCTCCCTTCTGTCTTCTCTGCCACAGTGGATAATGTACTTTAAAAAGAAAGGCTCTGTGAACGCCATTGAAAACAATTGTACCAAAGGAGCTTAAATCTAAATACTTAGCTTGGATGTTCTATATCATGTTCTTTTGGCAAGCTGCCAGGGGGCTTAGACTCTCATGCTGCCAAAGCTCCTTTTCCATTGCAAAAGTGTTTTCTGGCTGCTGGAGACCATGATGGGTGGTGGGTGGGAGGTGCTATGCAGGGCCGCCTTGAGGGCGCCAAAGCTTAGGGGGCGCCGTGCTGCCTCTTCTTCCAAATCACATGGTGAGAGGGAGAGCCATCAGTCAATGTGGCCTAGGAGCACCATATATATATATATATATATATATATATACACACACATACATACACACACACACACACACACACACACACACACCCTGGAGCCAGCACTGGTGTGTCTGTATCTGTGTGTATGCACCCATTTGAAAGTCTTCAGCTCTCAGCTCTGAAATAGTTTCCCATCCACATTTTCCATTCTTCTCTATCGGAAAAAGAAGAATGCTCCATTCATCTCTCCAGGGTAGACTGGAGTCTCCAATGCGAATGATAAGTTCTGTGAATGAAATGTATTAAATTCCAGCTTTGCTGCAGCATCGAATCCTCATAGATAATAGATGTCCCCAGAACCCCTGTCTTAGACTATCATTGGGTAGCATGAACTGGATAAACCTATGTTGCCGTTATTTTGCAGGGTTACTTTCATGTGAATCCCCTTCAATTAATGTGATTTGTAACAAAAGAAAATATACACCTTGGATTGTAGCCACAGGTCACAATACAGCCACCTTCGGGTTACTTTTTCATCTTCATTCTCAATAATATAGGAAAGATAAGGGTGATCTTAAATCCTCTGATTAAATACAAGTCATTTGAATCTACAGCCAGTACTTAATTTATGCATAATCTCATCCTTTCTCTGAAAAACTCCAAATAGTGAGCACGAGTTCATCTGATTCCTCCATGCCCATTGTCAAGATTTAGGTTAAGCTGGAACTAATGATCTGCACAGGGTCCTTCAATGACCTTTGAGGAGCACTGCTTTGAACTGGATGTCTATACTTCATCCTAAGCTACATTCTCTCTGCTCCAGCATGGTGGGGCTGAAGTCTTGGGGAATAAAGTGTTGGTGCAACTCTTCAAAGACCCAAGGACATGTTGGAGTATTGCTTATCAAAAGCTCTTTAGGTAATTTCACCAACATGTCACAGAGAGGGACTTCTCCGGGTGCCGTCCACTAAACAATGCCAGAGGGCGGCGCCGAGGGGTAGGGCCTTCTCTGTGATGGGCCCAGCCCTCTAGAATGACCTCCCCCCCCCCCCGACATTAGGACAGCTACCGATCTCCGCTCCTTCCGCACGAAACTCAAGACCCACCTGTTCCAACTAGCCGGCCTGGCCTGAATTATAACTATACTTCTAATCCCCCTGGATAATTTTAAATTTTACATTAAGTTTGACTTTGGGTATTTTAATTGTTTTAATTGTATTATGCTGTTTTTAACTAATGATTATTTATTTATTGATGTATTATACAATGTTTTGTATATCTCCTCCTCGTCATTTTTTGTATAATGAATTGTACGCCGCCCCGAGTCCCTTGGTGGAGAGGGAGCGGCCTATAAATTGGATTAATAAATAAATAAATAAATAAATAAATTATTCACATAGACATCCACTTTCCTTTTTGCAAACTGTACCTGTATTTTCCAGCCCTTCCTTTTTTTGATGGGAGGATTCATTTGGGTAAGTTTTTGACTCCTGGCAACTGCCCAAATTAATCCCTGCAGTTTTCTTGGCAAGATTTTTTGGAAGTGGTTTGCCATTGCCTCCTTCCTAGGGCTGAGAGCATGCGATTGGCCCAAAATCACTTAGCTGGCTTTCATAGCTAGGGTTAAGGCTAGGGCAGGACTAGAACTCATGTTCTCCAGATTTCTAGCCTGATGTCACTACAACAAATGTTCCAACAGTATACTGCAAGTTCTCACAACTCCTATCTCTTTCAGGTACACTGTTTGGTAATGATGGCTGAGATGATGGGAACTGGAGTCCTGACTGAAAAGCATCTGGAAAGCACTAAGTTAAAGCTATCTATTTGCTCTATATTATGTGTTGTTTAGCAGATACTGAATTGTCTCTTTAAAAAAAGTGTTTGTGTAAGTATCCAATGCCTGTAAGGGTTGGCTGTCTTAGTGGTGCATGACCAAATCTCATTTCCAGCTCCAAGGAAAATAGAAGACCTTTGGAACAAGACAATGACGTTACCTCCTAATCCTGTTTAATTAGACATCCTGTGGGTAGCTGTTTGCCTCCACCTGATTATAGAAAGGCATTAAAAAATTAGGACTTGCCAAACCGAAGTTGTATTAAAAATGATTACTGAGTCTGTTCTCATTAACATTTTATTCTGTTCAATGCTGAATATTTGGTTGAAGCCTATTTATCCAGCTGAAATCAATATTGTTTTTAAAAAGTATTAGGCAAGAAAGGAATACTGTTACATTACTTGCTGATTCATAGTAACATAATTCAAATGGTTCCAACTTATTTTATCTTTAACGGAAGACAACTTTTTAGTTCAGATTACAATGCAATAAGGTCAGCCCTAAAGTTATGCACATTCTGTCAACCTGGCAATGTATGGGCACTTGGTGTAAGTTTCTAGTCCTCAGGAACATGAAGCCAGTACAATAATTGCAGGCCTTACAGTCACTGGGGGGGGGGGGGTTGCTATTGGCTTTCCTGTGGTTCCCGTTCCTATCTTTTCTCCCCATGGTGAGTTTCTACCATTTGCCTTCTATCCTTTCCACCACAATTCTATACAATCCCAGTTAAAATCCCCCCCCCCCCAACGAATCGAAAGAGTTGCTGTTGTCAAGAGCCCCCTTTTTGTTTAACACGTGTTTTCCAGATCCCAGATCTGATGGATTCAAAGGCCCAGTTTGCCCCCCTAAGGATTCCTCTACCTAGATTCCAATCCTTTCAAATGTTAACCTGGGAAGGGCCAATGAAGAACCAAAGACCTCCTCCAAAAGTGACGCTTCTGCTCCCGCCTGGAGGCGTTGATCTCGCTTCCAGCTGGGCACCTAGGCACTGAAAAGAGGCCCTCGACGCGCTGTCAAAGGACGGGGAAGTCGGTTTGCAGGTGCGCGCGCCTTTTTTCAGGCGCAGAGGCCGCCGGGGGGGGGGGGTAGGCGCCTCTGCTCCTTTCCTTCCTTTCGCTCTCCCCCCTCTCTCTCCCTCCCTCCCGCCACATCCACCCAGAGTATTTAGTTTAATTCTTTAACAACCGCCACATAATTAGAATTTGGATTTCCATTAATTTTCCTTGGGCCTGCCTGCAACCATTTGAAAATCACATTGGTAATTAACGTGATACATCACTAATTTTGCCAAGCGCTCGCTTAGGGTGCCTGCGTCTTTTGCTAGTCTCCGCTTTACTGATTGGAATGGAGGAAACAAGGAGGGAGATACTGGCCCTCTCGGGGCGAAGAAACCCGGCACGAGAGTGCTGAACGATCCCCTTTCGACGAGCTCTTCTCCTCAGCCCGATCCTATCCAGGCTTATTGCAAAGCACGTAGGGTTCCTAGGATTCTCTATTACAGGTTTCCTCGAGAGAAAGTTGTCCTGTTAGAAGTCTTCCTTCCTAGGCGGAAAGCGTGGCTCTGCAGCCTTCCTTTCTCGGACTCCCTCCCCCCGCCCCCGCCACACACATACACACACGTCTCGCCTTTCTCTTCTCCTCTTCCTCCCCCTGGCTTTCTCACATCACGTGGTCTTGCCAAGGCAAATAAAACTTTCTTTCCAGTAAATTTAACAATTAAAAATATTTATCGGTAGCAGATTTACGTTTGTTGTGTCTCCAGTCTTGGGGCATATTGGTAGACTATTAAGACTAATTAGCATCCTTTTCTGCATGCAGATTTACTAAGTTGATTGCAATATAACTCATCCCTAAAAGCCCGTTCCCTCCCCTCCACGTTTTGCGCTGCAGCGCTGAAGGCAAAGCCCCCGCGTCTCTTGCCAAAACAGCTCACGTTAGCCGGGGCTTTTGCTAAGTAAACTTTAAAAATGGGAAGCAATAACCATTTGAGTTAGAAGCTTGCGATACACTAAAAAGGAAATATTACCTCGGGATTGGCGGGGGCGCGGGAGGGTGGTGGGGAAAGAAAAGAAGATGGAAAAAGAAAGCATCTCTTTGACTGCGTGGAGCAAACCCAACGGGTGTATTGCACAAGGCGTATATTTCTCCACTTTTTCAAGTTTAAGGGCTGTTCTTTTCTTCACATCTCAACAGAAGCCAAATTAATAAAAGAAGGCGAGTGGGTGGGGAATCGCGAAGTCAATAACAGCCGGATGAGAGACTGGGTTGGGAAACTTTGCTTTAACCACCACCAGCCTGTTCTGTAATCTCAGCTATTTCATTTTGAAAGTTTGATTTGTGGTCTCAATTGCCTGGAGAATTTTCCTCCGCGAAGTCTCTCTGGACTTTTTTTTCTCTCTCTTTTTTTCGTTTTATGATTTTTGTGGGTAGCGATTAAGATTCCATGTATCCTACTTTGCATTTAAAATATTTAAGCCCTTGGAAAAACGAAACACAAACCACGGCGCTCAGCGAGCCTCTTTCAAAGTATATGGGAGGCCAGAGCTATTATGCTTGGTTAAAGCATACACTCGCTGGGTTATTATTAACACACTGGGAAGTATATAAGCCTCACAACTTTATTCTCTTTAATGAGCCTGGAAGAGCACACTGCCCTGAAGGGTTTTGTTCATTAAAGATGTAAGCTGTAGGAATATTGTCTCATTAATTATCTGGTTTTAATTACACTGTTACCCTTTGAATCCATGGATATGGTGGGGGGGATAGTTTACACAGCCCAAACTCTCAAATGCTTTTTCAGAAAAGGGGGTGTCTAGGGGTGGTTCGCACACCCCTTTTAAAAGCTCGGGGAGGAAAAAACCCTTGTCCCCTTTAGGTGGGTTAGGACTACCATTATGCCCAAACTGTCTGGGAATTTTGGGAACTGTAGCTTCATCAGATTTGGAAAATGTCGAATTTGGGAAAGGCTGGAGAAAGCCAGTACTATAGGGCATAATCCTCCACAACCACTCCAAAATAAATCCCCGTGGAATTCAATAGGAATCTCCTATGTGAGCCGATCTGTGTGCAAAAGACCAGTATGAGAGGCTGAAGATGGTAATACGGGGAGGCAGTTTAAAACATCGTATGAAAAGATAAAGTGTGACCATGGAGAAGAAAGATAAAATGGTAGAAGAATCCCGTAGAGAAGTTCAATTGTTTCGTAGCGTTGAGCCTTACCATTCCTTTCAGGACAAAAATCTCGAGATGGCGGCCATGACAGTCTGATCGACAGTCTCTATCTTTCTCCCCCATCCCTCCCCTTCGTACCGCGGTAGCCGCCATCTTAACTTTTTTGACCGTCGCCTCCGGACACGCTTTCTTTCTATACTCTGGTCAACCATTTCTTGTGCTGGAGGAGTTGTCTACTTACTATAACGAGAGGGGTCTGCACTGATGCCCAAAGTCCTGCTGTGGCAGCTCGTTAAAATGACCTCGATTTCTGTGCTTGTACTTAAAAGAGTCGTGCTGTTGAGCGCCCTCCTTTGACCTGGCGGAATTGGGGAAAGCAAACCAAAACAAGCAAGCCAGCAGCGGGGCCTACGGATTTTCACTGACTCGCGGAGTTTGTGTTTCTATCGCTCTATGGAAAGACAATCTGGTTTGAGAAATACATGTGGTAAAAGGACACACACACACACACACACACACACTAAATGTAGCCCAGTGAGAAAAGAATTGAGCGTTATGGCCAGTGGCGGATTAAGGCTCACTGGTGCCCAGAGCACTGACAAATCTCGTTGCCCCTCTTTTGTACATATTGTACAAATCTTCATTGGGTTTTTTCCCCCTCAACTTTGTGGTGCCCCCTTTGGGCCTGGTGCCCTAAGCACATACTTAGTCTGCTTAACGGTTAATACACCACTGGCTATGGCTCTTCTCCGCCTCAACTCTTTCAGAGAAGAGAACATCCTTGTATGAATTCCTGCTCAATTGTAAATCAGGGCCCCCTATTTTTCTTGTGGTGGGTTTTGTTGGCTTGTGCTACCACTACACTACACTACACTGACTCTCCTGCTGGGTTACCTAGTTCCAGACGTTATAAGCCCCGCTTCTCCCACATATGATATTTTTTTCCTATTCACACGCTCTGTTGAGGAGGGTAGGCCCAAAGAGTCTCTCATAAGCGATGGCAAAGAAACAGGGAGCTTTTCAGGAGAATTTCCAAGACGGGAGTAGCCCCCCACGACTGAGCTATGAAATCCCTCGTTGAATACTGATTTTTCACCCCCCACCCACGACTCATCGCTACACATCCTCGGTAACACTCGGGGGCAAATGCAGGTGTTGCTACAATTCTAACCACCGAGGTAGTTTGTCATTAATTACTCAGCGCTAAATTGTGCTGTTTTCCCTTTAAATCCCAGACATTTTGACAGGACGCATTAAAGTGCAGCCTGCTCAGGCTGAGAACATCATAAAAACTGGACAGGCAATTTCTGTTTTCACCAAATAGCCAGGCTAACGCGTTCTGCATCTTTGATTTTAATGCACTAAACTGGCAGCTAAGCAGTGAGGGACCCAAACCGGAGAGAGGGAGAGCGAGGTGATGGTTGAGGGGGAGGGTGGAGAAGTTCACCCTAGAAACCAGAGGCTGGCTTAGATCAATACCCTTAAACGCCGCCGCCTCCCAGCGCTCTCCCCACCACCGCTGAAAATCCATCGCATCGCACCAACTGAATTATCAACTAGAATTTGATTAATATGCAAATCCGAGGCAAACAGCTCCATATAATTCTTTCAGTGGAGAGTAATTAATCAACAGTTAAAGCAAATTAATACATATATCAATTTTGTCAGGAACATGCTTAGTTCAATAGCCCGTAAAATTGAAGTTTGAAGTATTAAGGGGCTCTACAGAAACGTTATGACTAAAACTTTCAAATTGATCCTATTTAGTAATCAATCAAGCTCTCCCCTCGGGTTAATCTGTCTAATTTTTCATCTCAAATCATACACTTTAGTGGCATGCCATCTAGCAAACAGTCGATAAAAAGTTAACAAAAATGATAACGACTCCTGCACACACAGTGTGCTGGGCGCGTGTGTCTGCGCGTGTGTGCACGCCCGCCCGCGTGGGGATGAGGGAGAGGCGGGGGGGCGTTATGCACGCGAGCACACATACACACGCACGCCTGCGCAGCGCGCATTGCACACCCGTTCTGGGGACGCTTTCTTCCTTAGCTTCACTCACGCCATTTCCAGCCTGGCCGCGGGAAGCTACTCTCAAATCGAGCCCGGCGTCGGGCTGAGTTGAGCAGCTCATTAAATATGCAATTACTTCCCTCCTCTCGCTTCTCAGACGCCTCCAAAGTGGCTATGATTTAAAACACTGACCCACCATCTCGCTAAAGCCTCCTCTTTCCCTTCCTGGTTAGGAAACTGGGTATCTCTCTGGGCCGCTTGCCGTCCCTCGCAGGGGTTACCGTGAGACGAGAAGGTCATCCTTGATGCCTTCCTACAGGTAATAGATGACGTCGTTAATCGCCTAAATTCGGGTTCCTGGGACGGCGATTTCAGAACTCTACAATACCCTCGAATTAGATATCCTGTGGTCAACCTGAGAACTCGTGTGGAAGTTCCCTGGAAGCAACCTTTACCTCGGAGTAATCATGGTGATGAAGGGGTTCCATTGGTGTTATTTTTCAATTTCCCCCTTCTTCCAAAGGTCCTGGTCCTTAACTTATTGGGACAACCCCCTCAATGTGATCAGGTGGAACCAGCGACTTGCCAAAAGTTGCTCCTTGAGCTTTGTGGCTCTGTGGGATTTGATTCTGGGTTTAGCATATTTAACCTTCCCCAATCCCAGGCTCCTTTCCCCAGATACTCAGACTTCTTATACTTATACTCAGACGTATTTTCCTGCATCAGGCTCCAATCTGACAACTGCAATAAATTGCTTCTTCTTTTTTATTAATTCTAATAGCACAGAGGTAAGGTGACCCGATTTTGATATATTAAACACAGCTAAAAATTAGTTTAATTCAGCTTTATTTTCACCTTTGCCTTTAGCAGCAGAAATTAAGCAATTGCATTTTTTTTTGTGATTTGGCATACTGTTGAAAGCAGAAGGGTGGAAAGACCTTAAAAATATAATAATCCTAAAATTCACATATCTCATAAGTGACTTTTCCATTTTATGTGGAATGATCCATTGTTTGGATACAATGGTAAGCGGTTGACAACCATAAATAATACCATTTGCCAATTTATATGTCACTTTTCCAGGAGAGTTGCCTTGAAAAAATTTGACTTCTCATGCTCAGTCAGTGAAATGGGCACACTGATAACTTTTTTGTGAGAACAATAAATGAGCTAATGATTTTTACAGCTTGCAATAAATGTAAGAGAATAATAAAGGAACACCAAATAAAATGCATACATACTGTTGATGAATCCCCCTCTCCCCCCCTCTTATTTACCTGTGTATTTTGCATATGTATATGCTTATTAGGCATTTCCAGCCTTTAGTCATTTCATACAAACTATTAGTACATTAGTACATTTATATGAAACTGACAGGAATTTATAACAGATACTCAGACTTTTGTTTGTATAATAGACATACGTTTGAGGAGATAACTTCCATATTTTGGATGTGCAGTAGTTGCATTTTTATCATGTTTCACCTGGATTCTCTTCTAATGTGTTGGATTGCAGCCTCTATCCTTTTCAGATAATTATTATTAGTGATTAGGGTTGGAAATTGATGAGAATTGTAGGTCTCCATACATCTGAGGAATGTATGGGAAAGTGTAATCTATGCTATTAGGCCAGTGAGAGGGCTCTGTTGTTCTCCGTCCAGCTGTAGCAGTAAAACACAGAGCTATGTCTCCTGGTTACTTTGTCACTTTTCTTAGAAAGACCTCTCCTGACCCTCTCCTCACATCAATTTCTGCTTATTGCTGACCTGCAATCAATTGTCTGATTACTTTCTCTTGAAGGTTGATATATATTAGGGAACAACTCTGTGTGTGGCTTGTGCTGATGTTTCATTTTCACTCTGAGCAGCCAGAGAAAGAGAAGCTTACAACAGCATAATACTGGGATAGATGTGATTTTCTCTCTCTGTCTTTTGGTTAAGCTTATCATCTTTATAGACATATCCACGTGCTTTGATTGGCAAAGTTATGGAATGATCTGCTACTGTCTTCTTCCAGTCTAATCTACAGTCCTTGTATTTTCTGGTAGTCTTTCCTCCAAGTATTAAGCAGGTTTGACCCTGCTTAACTTCCAAACCTTGACAAAATCAGCCAGATGCTGCCACTACAGAACAGTATGTTAATGCCTAGATTGCTTGATCAACTGTTCTGCTCTCACAATGGCTCTCATCTACAGCATTCTCCTCTTGGGAATTAAAATCACACCATTTTAATCAGACTGAGGAGAATGGGTCATCTCTGCCAGGAACACAAACATTATCCCAACTTGATCATGAATTTCCAAGAACATTAGGTTGATCACTTGGGAAACAGAATACAGGGCCAGATGGATCATAGCCTTGCACACATTTGATGAGGTCAAAACTAACAGTATGTTTCAGGCTTCAGAATTTAGGAGCTCAGAAATTTATTCATAAACAAATATATGCATTTGTATCCCATCTGAATGCTCATAATGGTATACAGGTAGTGCTTGACTTACAACAACAATTGAGTCCAGACTTTTGATCATAAGTTGTTGCGATCATAAAAGTCCATATGACTAGACCACATGACTGGACTTGAGTTTATGACCATTTTTACAACAGTTAAGTAACTCACCACAATTGTTAAGTGAATCACAGGTTATAAATCTGAATCCATCTTAACCAATTGGGTATTTGGAGTGGGGGAATGGAAAAACTTTACAAAACACAATTACATGACTGGGATGCTGCAAACATTCATAAATGCAAGCCAGTCACCAGGTGCCCGAAATGCAATCATGTGACCACGGGGGTGGTACAGCAATTGTAATTTTGAGGATGGGTTGTAAGTAACTTTTTATGAGTATGTCATAACTTCAAACAGTCATTAAGAAACTGATCATAAGTGGAGGATTACTTGTACATGGTTTCTAATACTGCCTCCTATGCTTGGTCTAGTGGTTAAGGGACCTCTTTTGAAAGTGGGAGATCATGAGTTCTAGACTTACCTTAGGTATGAAAGTCAGCTGGGTGACTTTGGGCTGATCACTCTCTCTCAGCCCAACCCACCTTGCAGGATAGTTGTTGTTAGGAAAATAGGAGGAAGAAGGAATATTAGGTATATGCCACCTTGAGTTATCTATACTAGGGGTGTCCAAACTTGGCAACTTTAAGACTTGTGGACTTCAACTCCCAGAATTCCCCAGCCAGCTGGCTGGGGAATTCTGGGAGTTGAAGTCCACAAGTCTTAAAGTTGCCAAGTTTGGACACCCCTGATCTATACAAATAATAAAGGCAGGATAAAAATAAGCTATTGTTACAATTACACTTAAAGGAAACTTAGCTAAATATGTTATGATTGGCTTAATGTTAAGTAGTAGCTTCAAGACTAAGTTGGAATTGACTATGAGTCTCATCAATAGTATTTCATTATTCAGATCATCATAGTGACCTTTTGAGAATCCCTAATATCCAACAGTAGTTTTCATTAGTTTTAAATTTAATTAGATTCTATAAAATAAAGAATACTTTTTAAAATGTAGTCTGTTTTTAAAGCTTGTTCTAATCCAAATTCGGGCCATTAGAGATGAAGAGATTATCTAGAGGAGGATTATCATCAAACTAAGGCAGATTCCATTTCTGAACAATTAATGTCATGTGAAATCTTCCAAAAAAATAACTATTAATGTGTTTCATTTATATGCATTCCCAGATCATAGTACAATGCAGTTTAGATGAAATTGTTTACTATTTTGAGGGTTCACCCTTGTATTTTTGCTGATCTGTAGTTGAGAAAAATATTCTTAAAATATTAGGCAAAGTCTATATAGAAAAAGTTACATTATAAATGCTTTCATCAGAAAGAACATGGCAAGAGGGTACTGAGTGAGGGACATTGTCACAGGAATAATACAATCCCACCTTGTGATTGAAAATTAAAACTGTATCAATGCAGATTTTAATAACCATGCCTAAGAATTTGATAAGTAAACAGACTTTAGTAAGGAAGAGTCATATTTTACATTTACTGAGGTATCCTATATGTCAGATTTACTTTTTGATACACATTCAAAAAAATAAATTTTTAATTAAAAACAACCTTTCATCTATACTTCATAAAAATGCTAAATGGTATACAGACTAGAATAACTGCTATACCTTTCATTGAAAATGAAATGTGCAACTTTGAGAGAAATGCAACATACCATTTGAGTTGATGTGCTGTAAATTTTCACTAGTACTTCAGCAGCCAATAAAAGTGTGTAGGTTTTTAATCTCAAGTGTCCCCCAGGAAAAATATTTTCTGATCTAGAAGGAGTACCATTCTAACTATATATTTTTTCCTCAGAGAATAACTACATCAGCCATCATCCCCATGGATTTTCAACATCACCTGCCTTATTGATTATATACAGATGTATCAGTATTTGAATAAACTGATTCAACAATTAATTCAAACAATCAAGTTATTTCTCTAACTTCTGGCTCATCCCAAATGTGTTCATGCAGATTGAGCAGGTGGCTAAGATCCATAAACAAACAAACAAACATTTTAAAAAACTTCCATTTAAGTGAATTTGCTTGATAGAACAGTTTGGATAAATATGATAAATTATCCAAATGTCCTCTGAGCTAGCTTTTTTACATTGACCAGAATTGCTTAATATTAGTAATCTGAATGTCACAATTGTAATCAATGGAACACCCTACATTTTGTGCTTGTAAATCCCTTCATATGGCTTTAAGCAGGAGATTTTTGCCAGATCAGGATGCTCTGGCTAAATAATGATTTGCAACTTCTGCATTGTGCTTTAGAAGTTGTTCTTTTCTGAATTCAAGCAGAAGATTGAACAGAATGGCTACTTAAGGTCAATTATTTGTTGTTTCTTTCCATTGAGGCATTCAAGCCAATAAATTGCTGAATCGGATCTCATTTTATCCTAACAATAACAACTCTGTGATTGGATAGATGTAGATTGAATGGAGAGAAAGTGACTCACCCAAAATTATCCAATAAGTTCCATGGTCAAGAGAAGTGTTGAAGTTCCCCAAGTCTCAATCTAATCACTCCATCACACTGCCTTGCTTCTATATATAATTAAGGAATGCCTGGAGTGCAGGTGGGAAGGGGAATGGAGAAATTACAAGCATTCATTTGAAGTCAAAGAACTCAAAATTTCCCCCTTTCCCCTACAAAAATCTTCTTCTTACATCTTCCTAAGTAAGGTTGAGTTCATCTGGCACCATCATCTGATGTCAGGCAGGTAGTATCCAAATTTCAAGAGTGCCCATAATAATGGGAAGGGAAAATGTTTCTTCTTCCATTTAGCTTGGAGAAGTTAATTTATGCCTTCAAAGGAGCAGGAATCAGGTTCGGAGCAGGAGCTGGCCAGCATCTTCAACTGGGAAAGCATTTGCCACCGTGAGGCTGGTGTACCTTGTGCAGTAAAAATAATGCACAGAAATGGAGTTGGTGTGAGCTTCTCCCTGAAGTGAGAGAGGAGGACCTGCAGCTTCTCTTTCTTTTGAGTATTTGCCTTGAATTGTAAGTACAGGAGGGGTACCTACACTGTGGGTATCAGGAAGTATGCTGTCCAATAATACTAGATAGGAAGGATCCTTTCTTAGGTACCATGTTTTCCCGAAAATACAACTTACCCAGAAAACAAGTCCTAGCTTGATTTTGACATGTTCACCCAATATAAGCTCTACCCCCCCCAAATAAGCCCTAATTAAGACCCCACCCACTCCAGGGTACACAGGTAAAAATTAAGCTAGAGTGGAGCTGTGCTACTACTTACCTTTGGATAGTTGCTGCCAGGCCTCCCACACCTCAGCCCATTTCTTCTGCAGCCAGCAAGGCTTTCCTGAAGGCTTCTGTAGCCGATAATAGAGCTTTGGATCGATCCGAAGCTCTGTTATCAGCTGCAGAGGCCTTCAGGAAAGACTTGCTGGTCTTGCCGGATGAAGAAGTTCCTGAAGGCCTCTGATAGCGAAAAAGAGGCTGGGGGTGATGCATGCAAGTGAGGTAAGTCAGTAGATACCCGCATCAAAAATAACACCTGGTGCCTTTTTGGTGGCAAAAAAATATAAGACAGGGTCTTATTTTTGGGGAAATACAGCATGAAAGGCTGGGAGGTGGCAAAATTATTTTTCTCCAAGTTAGATGTCAAGCAAAATAATGAAATATTGCTATAGAACATTTGTTTATGAAGCAAAAACACAGGCCTCCTGGATTATTTTCATTCTTCAAGAGAAAAGCGGCTGCTTTCATTCAAGACTTTTAATCAGCTCAGTTGCATGCACCCAATATGCTCAACAAGGTTAGGTTTAATATTATTTTTATGGATTAGCAAATGGTGCAACTCTGAAACTAGGCTGCTTCTGTTCCCACATTAACTATGGCAACGCTTGAACAAAAGACCTAAAAAGCTCCAGTTTAGGACGTTATCCCAGGTAAACTATGCAGAAGAATCTCATCTGATGCAAGGTTTCCAATAAACCAATTACAATACTCTGCGGTTAAGCAGAATAGCCATTCACCAGCCAATTAAAATGCTGGAGGACTTCAAAGGCAAAGATAAGGATTATAGATAAAATACATAAATTGTGATTATTTGCATGCTTGAACAACCCAGGCTAACATCCTAGCAACAATATGGTCACTATTCTTGCAAGAGAAATCATTTGTTCTTTTCCATACAGATATGGGGGGAAATTATTGGGAAGTTGCAAATATTCCAGTAGAGCAGGATTAAGTTCTATCCTGTTTAATAGAGCATGTTGCATGTTTGTTTGTTTGTTTGTTTTAACTGCAAAACTAGCACAGCTGTGTCTGTGACATGATATTTCAACACTTAGGCCTTTTTAGGCATTTTGTGGCATACCTTTTTCTTGATCAGAAAACAGGATTCACTCTGCTGTTGGATTACTGGGAATGCTACCCCAGGCCACTGATTTGGGGTATCACCAAGGGGCAGCAAATCATTAACTAATTAATGCTACTTTTTTTTTTTCTAGTGTAATTCTTAGGGGACTTGTGCTTATAGGATTTTTTCTGTTGTTGTTTGTTTAACAAAATAACATGACCAGGCTTGGAAATTTTGAATTGGGAATGAGAAAACAGGTACCTCTTGTATCTTGAGCAGCCTTGCTTCTTCAAAATCTAAATATGCACTTGAAGTGGTGTCTGCAGTGTAGTGTGTTTTAGTAGAAGGGATAAAAGTATGGTCTAAAACATTTAGAGAGCTTCAGGATGAAAAAAAATAAGGGTTTTTTTCCCAGGGAAATTAGTATACAGTACTGTAGTGGCACAGAAAGAACATACAATTATATCAGACTCTATGCAGTATAGATAACTGAACTCAAGGGAAGCTTGATCATTTGATCTGCTGTAAGCTTGGGTTTTTTTGTACTTTGCATAGATGGAATTGACCTTGGGAAAATATTTTGCTCAAAACTGTAGAATTGCTGAGCTCATCCAAATTAACATGTCCACATGCAGTGTCCATACAAACAAATAAGTAATCCAACATAATTAGTGGATTCACCCAAAATGATCAGGCAAGACTTTGCTTCTCACAACCTATTAAATCATA
The DNA here is from genome assembly GCF_964273705.1 of Natrix helvetica. Taxonomy (NCBI): domain Eukaryota; kingdom Metazoa; phylum Chordata; class Lepidosauria; order Squamata; family Natricidae; genus Natrix; species Natrix helvetica. Next base: position 50,914,460 of record NC_138551.1, on the reverse strand, counting down.
AAACCATTTTAGGCTAGCCTAGAGCATTGTGAGAATTCAGCCCCTGAGGTTGTAGCAAACCTGGGATCTAAACACATCTCCCGCCTGTCAAATCAGCAGCCTAAATCAAAACTGCAAACTGAGCAAATCAGGGATGGTCTTTACCTGCCCACTTAGCCTATTTATTTGAAACACACTTAAGTCACCATGCTTCCAAAGCACAAAACCCTCAATCCATCTCTCAAAGAAGCAGCAAAGTACAGGATTAAATAGGTCTGAGAAACTTGATGACCCCTCAGTTTAGCAGTCCAAATAACAGCAGCAGACATGCCAAAGATCTGCATCTCAAAAAAATAATACCCTTGATGTATGGAAACAGATGTAAAAGGTTAGGTCACAGAACCTGTGCATCTGTTTACAGGCATCAGTTAATGGCCGGTGGGGGGGAGGGAGTGAAGGAGTCAGGATTATATAACCATACAAAGGAAGTGTCTAATATTAGCCATTAGGTCTAGTTTGAAATTGCAGGCTGTATGTGTATGCTTCGTCGCATGTTAAGTAGAATTTAGATTTCCATCTCCTATGGTGGGTGCCTCTAGCAGAAGCTCTTTGCTCATGGGCTGAGGGAGGCACAGTGTGACTCTTTTCTGAGACTGGTGGAAATATTGCATTGCATTTGGAAGATGCTGTCGGAGTCTTTGAAACATCCTGACTGGTGGAAAGATTGCATTACAATTGGAAGATGCTCTCTTTCAAACATCCTTGTGCATGTGGCATGGATGGATGTAATGTCTAGTTGTCCTTCATTGAATTACCATAGCTAATGTTGTTTGGCAACACGATCGTACAGTTGGGTGCCAATCAATTATAACTGATAGGGCAGTTATAATTAGACAAATCTGTTAGTTTGCTGTATTCCAGTTGGGTTTCACATATTACGCATTGGGGTAACTGGTTATTCATTTATACTATATGGCACATGGCCATACTAAGTAGCACAATTCCATACCATTTCATTCAGATGTATTCAGTTGCAGTTATTTTCAAGTGGTCCTGTATTGCACTTCAACCATGCATATTCATTTGAAAGGAAATTCTGACGGAGGAGGGTGTCTAGGGGTTCCATTTTGGGTCACAGTCTCACACCAACTTACTTGCATGGGATCTACATTTATAAAACTATGTTGGTAGAGCGTTTTCCAACAGATCTAGTTGCATATGTATTTAAGAACAGTGTCTTTTAGACAGGGTTTGTGTGCATGTATGTAGATATACACACTGATGCCAGGAGAAAAGCGGGCGGGGGGGGGGGGAGAGAGAAAGAGCGAGATGAGACTTCAATCCCAGAATCCGAATGAGGGGGGGGGGGGGAGAGAAAGAACCTTCCCTTTCAACAGGGACTCATGCATCAAACTTCAATTTTCCGGACGATTGAATTAGTGATTTTTTTTTCCTCCTGAACTAAAATACACTTAAGTCTTTGGGATTAATTACCACGTTCTGGTCTCTCAGACGGTAGTATTAGTTATCGTTGCCACGTCTGACATCAACCCTGACACCTCATAAAATAAGGAACTGAATTTCACTGACTCAACCGTCTCTCTCCCTCAACTCAGCTGGGGAAGGGAAGAGGAAGGGTCTCTCTCTCTCTCTCTCTCTCTCTCTCTCTCTCTCTGTGTGTGTGGTGTGTGTGTGTGTGTGTGTGTGTGTCTGCGGTTACCTTTGGGGAGCCCAGTGGGACTAGAAGCCACAAAGACAAGACTTCGTGACAGAGGGAAGGGGGCATTTCGGGTTTTCACGTGCCCAAGGGGAGGGGAGTCAGAATAGCCTCATGTTTAGGTCTGGAAGAAACGGCAGAAGCGAGGCGATGGTGCCTTCTCTTCCAAAGGAAGAACGAGGAGATTGGCTGCGTCGGGATTGGATCCTGTCAGCAAAACACACCCGAGCATTCCGACAAACCATTTTCTCGCGGGCGGACACGCCCTCTCGGGCACCTCCTGGGCGGAAAAATCTGGGAAGTCAAAGGGAGAGAAGAAGCGTGGATGGATCCGAGGGTTCCAGGAAAAAGAGGGAGTTCTGGCCCAGGTGGCCTTCGCCGGGGCCCTCTTTGACGGCGTCAGCTGGGCTGAGCGCGCACCCATCAGCGGCCGTGCAGGGGGCGCAGTCCCGGAGGCAGCCCGCGGAAGTGCAGCGGCTGGTGGAGAACAACGCCCAGCGCAGATTTCGTGGGCCAAACACGCGCTCCCAACACGGAATCGGAAGCTAATCTAGCGCGTCGTACAAGAGCCAATGACCCCCCGCGCGACCGCCGCCGCCGCTTCGCCGAGCGCGGAGACTCGAGGGGGAACCGGCAGTGCCAGATGACGCGCCAAACGCGCCTCCCTCCCCTCCCCGCTCCTCCCAGCGAGCCGGCGCAGAGGCAGGATCAGGCTCCCCGCAGGAGGAGGGGAGGGGGATTTGGGGGGGGGGGCGGGAGGGATGAAGGCAAAGGGGGCCGCAGGGCCAGTGGTTAAAAAACAAGGCGTCCCTCACGGCGGGGCTCTTGCAACTTTGGAGAGATTAGACGGGGCCTGGGGCTGTGGAGAGGAATCCTGGACTCCCTTGGCTCCCCAAAAATGGGAGTAAACAGTAACAGAGTTGGAAGGGACCTTGGAGATCATCCAGTCCATCCCCCTGCTCACGCAGGTGACCTGTACTAGGGGTTCGAACCGCCAACTGCCGACCTTTCTGAGAACGGAGATCCCAGTGCAGTGTTTCCACCGCTTCTCTGAGTTTTATATCTTTTTTTTAAAGGATAACCATTTATTAGTTCTTTGTTTTTCGTGACAAGGCTATGGGTTGACGGACAGGCTGCACAGAGTCAGCTGCAGAGCTCTGATCCTAAACACTCACAGAATAACCAAGGCCCCGGGCGCAAAAGGGGGTCTATCTTGCGCTATTCTCTTCCGAGGCGTCGCTGCCCCCGCGGCGCCTTTTTCACTGGGCCGTCTCCAGTGAAGTTCAGTGGGATTTTCTATGTCTTAAGTGAGCTTCGGGTCGCACGTTCACGTTCATAGATTTCACCACCGATTAACCCCCGGTCGTTTCTGGGGGTTTTGCTAGTCCCGACTCGCCAGTGGTAGCTAAAGTCACGCTAGAGAAAAACTGAGCGGGCAAAGGGCCCCTTTCATCTAGTTCCTTCTTCTCTCCAAAGCAGAAAACTCGCCCTCCTTCAGACCTAGCCGCTTTTGTCGGTCATCTGGTTGGTTTCCAAAGCGCCCAGCGCTCCTCCCCGTCGTCCTTATTTTTTGGCAAGAGATGAAAGTGTCTCCCTCCTCGGGGCTTTTGTCGACTAGTGATTTCATCAAACATCCACTCAACTTTGGCACGCCTTGGTGTCAAGATGTCTCTGGTTGGCCTGAATTCCCCCTATTTCACAAATCTCCGACAGTCTCGGAAAATATATAACCCGAGCTGGGGCAACAGGAGAACGGTGCAAAATATACCCTGATATAGCGAAATAAACTTCGCTCCCGCCCCCCCCCCCATCCTTCCCGGTTTCTAATTTTTCCGGTTTGATTAGTTGGTATGGGGCCAATTGCGAGAAAAGGAGACAAGGCGGAGGATTGCCCCTTCGGAACCCAGTTGAAGGAACCCACCGAAGACAGGAGCCGCGTCCAGGCTCTATGAAATGAATAGACTGATAGAAAAGCAAACAAACGGAAGGAGGCGTGTAACCCCCTCCCCTTCCTCCTCTTCCTTTCTAGAAGAACAAAAACTCTCCTTGTCCAGATAGATTCGTTTTGACCACCTCTCTCTGTCTCTCTGTTTGTCTCTCTCTGTGTGTCTCTCTTCTGGAAGATCAAAGGAAAGGAGGCAAACGCGGGTAGGAAGACCACGAATGAAGCGGTGAGCCCCCAAGAATGCAAAGGAGCTTCCAGGGATCGGCTTTCTGGAGACAACCGGGCATCTCAGGATCGAATCTCTTACTCTTTCCGTGCCACCTACCTGATTGCAGCGCAAACAATTTACAGGAGTAAACCTCACCACTGCTAGGCCGGAAGAACGCGCTGCTGCAAACGCGGGCAAAACTCTGCTTGTAGCCACGTGTGGAAAACTTGTGTGAGGCTTCTGGCTCCCCCCCCCTCTCCTCTCTCTTGTACCCTGGAGTCAATAGCTCCAAATGAACTCCTGTTCGGTTCTCCCCACACCCATTCTTTTCTTTTTCTTTTTCTTCTTTTCTTTTCGTTCTCAAAACACGCCACATTTCTTGCTTCCGTTGAATTGTAGCATTTTTGCAGCCTCATTAAATCCATTCGAAGACAAAAGAAGAAAAGCTGGAAGGGGGAGGGAGGGAGAGAAAGAGAAAGAAAGAGAATCTGTGGAGAAGGGGGAGGGAAAGAACAGATAAAGAAAACAAATAAAGCCCTTTAACTAGATCCTCACATAAATGTCACAGTTTCTCAGCCTTTACGATATGCCTGCTTAGCATAAAAACACTTAAGGACAAGATTGAAGGCTTTGCGTGGTATCTGGACAGGAGTCAAACAAATCCCTGGCAAACAGACCCCCTCCTCCCTGTAGATGCAAAGTGGGGAGGGGGCGAGAAAGACAAGTGTTGTCCCAAATAAGACCAAAGAAAGTGCCTTTCATTGTAATTCATAGACTTGTTTCAAATGCCAAGAGAGAAAGGAGAAGAATGGAAGCGCCCTTCGAAAGGCACAGATGCCCTGGTGCAGGGAGGGGGGGCTGAAGGGGGGCAGAGAGCTCCACTCCCATTATTGCGGAGTTAAACAGTGGAAGGGAGGGTTAACCTAATCCATCAAATTGTCTGGAAATGGTGAGGAAAGTTCAAAAACCATATGGTCTCCAAGCGGTTTGGTCCTTTCCACGATGGAGGCACACGCTTCTTTCAGCACGGCGAGCCGCAGGAGGCAGCGCAGGCCCCATTGTCGCTTGTCACTTCACAGAAGAGGCCTCATTTGTCCCCAGTTTTCATGCTTTACGCTAAAAATTACAACGCCATCCATTTCCAAAGGGGAGAAAGATTGATTTCGCCTGAGAGAAACTGCTCCCCCAAGCCCTCCCCGGGACACGCACACGAAACTCGAGGCTCCCCCCCCGTTAGTTGGAACCCCCAGTTCTTCCTCTTTTTGCCCCCTCCCTCAAAGCTTGGCCGCGGGGTCCGCCAGGTTTGCATTTCTCACATAAATTTCACCAAGAATGGGAAAACACGCGTTGGACGGTCAAAAGCAAAAAAACAAAAAAACCCAGAACGAGCTATTATTGGGCGGCAAGGGAGATGCATTTAAAAGAATAAAAAAGAAGGGGTGGAAATTAAATACAATTTGGCCCCAAAGTGATAATCAAGAAACTAACATTCACCTGAAGGTTTTCCCCTTCCCCCAGTTCCTCTTTTGACAATTAGGGGGGGGTGTCATGATTTTCAATATGTATTGTGTTTCTTTCTCACTCCCTTTACAAAAGCAAGTGATTTAACTTTTTTCTTTTAAGAAAAAATCCGTATCAGTAGTGCGTGGTTTAGTAATAGATAACTTTATATTTTAAAAATTCCTTGCTAGAAATGAATCCATAGATAAAAGTGGAATCCAAATGATAAATGTGATAATTCTGCATGCAACACAGAGAAATCTGCTTCAGGAACGTATCTCCTCTATGCTACCTTTTAAAATAAAGATATGTGTGCAAATACACACACAGAGGCACACAGGTCTTCTTTCAAAATCTCATCGTTGTTTTTTCCCCCCATAGAAGTTGCACCATTTGATAGCTTCCACAATTACGCATCCTAAAGTATTATTTCTTTAGGGCACCTGTCCCAATGTTATTTTTGTTCCTTGACCGATTGGGGTTGGTTTGAAATGAATGATTCTTTTTGATAATTACTCAGTTCAAAAAGACAGCTAACTTGTTCTGTCCTTCTGTAGCTAAAAGCAAACTTCACTATTCTTAAAGCATTTTAAGGAATTAAATTTGAATCCCAAACCACCCGGCTTTCTAAGAACGTAATTCTCAAAGAAAACCTTAAAAACCCATATATTAAAATGTTAAAGGTTTTATTGTTTAGGAAAAATCTCATCTGTACAACTTTAAGAGACCACAACATTGTCTCTGTGGTGACTTAAATAAGCAGGCCTTTAAAACTGTTGTTTTTACAGATCAAAGAAAAAAATATGTACATTTATATTTATAGTGCTAATATCCTCATTTGTTGATGTAGGACTTATTTATTATTTATATTATTATTGGCAATCATAATAGTCTTACTATTTTTCTAGCATGCAAGACAATTCTAAAAAAGAGTACAAAATAATTAGATTCTTTTCTGAAATCACCTTCATATAAAAATGTAAAAGGCAGCCTTTCGTTTTCTTAAATAAAAGCACAACAATAACAATAAATGGTAAAAATAGTTTTTAATTGATAAAATGAGGCAGAATCTCACTTGAGATCAAATCCTAGGTGCTGAGGGGGATGGGGGAGGGGAAGTATATATTTCAAACTTCCATAGAGGATATATCCCCGCAATATTTCAGAAAAATAGGAGCAAATAATAAAGGTGAAATAAACCAAATTAAATAAATTAAATAAAGATCGTGCATATAGGAAACATGCAAGGAAAAGGCTGCTTAGCCAGTGTTCAACTTAAATTTTACATGGAGTAATTTTTTTTGGGGGGGAAAGGCAAAATAATTTCCTAACAAGGCATTGAAGTAACGGTATTTATCCCAAGGTTATGAGTTCTCTTATAAACAACAACAAAAATGTATATTATTAATTTAAAAAAACCCTAAAAAAGTAAGTATCCAATACATATGCTTAAATATATCTATACAGAAGTTACCCATAATTGCACAGTTCCAAAAATGAGAGCTACCTGTTTAGGCAGCTGTTGGGATATTGATTCATACTATCATCCTCGCCGTGGTTGTTGTTGCTGTCATGGTCACAAGTGTGATTGTTTTATATTGCTTATTGCTTTTGTTGGAGGGATAAACAACCGAGTTGTCAAGGAAGTGAGTTCCAACTCCTCCTAAAGTCCGGCGGGTTCCCCCCCCTCCTCCCCCCGGGGCTGCTGAGGAAGAAGCGTGGAGGGACGCAGTTCTCTCCTTGCCAAGAGGTGGGAAGGGGGGGGGAGAGGAAATGCCTGGGCCATTTCTCTGCTTGTTTTTGTTTGCGAGGCAAAATAAGAGCTGGGAGAACAGAAGGAAGAGGAGGAGGGCCGCCATCACCGTTGTTACCATTCAGTCATCGACGTCAATTTCCACGTCTTCGTCCTCCGAGCAGTCCTTGCTACTGCCCGGCTGGTCCGTAAGAGGAGAGGCCGGGGAGAGCTGGAGGGCCCCGTTACCTTCCAGTCCATGTTTGGGATGGCTAGGGGAAAGGGAGCGGGACTTCGCTCTCCCTTCAGGGGTCGTCTCCAGCTCAGCAATGGCTACAATATCCACCTGGGTGCTGGGTCCCAGTTTCTTGGCAGACTCCACGTCTGCTTTCATCTCTTCCAGGTCCCGCTTGAGTTTGGCCCTGCGATTCTGAAACCACGTTATCACTTGGGCATTGGTCAAACCCAACTGCTGGGCTATCTGGTCCCGATCAGCGGGGGACAAATATTTCTGGTACAAAAAGCGCTTCTCCAGCTCGTAGATTTGATGGTTGGTAAAGGCTGTTCTAGATTTCCTCCTTTTCTTGGGGGTCTGCCTCTGGCCAAAAATAGTCATCCCATCCCTTCCTGCAAACAGGCAGAAGAAGGCTTTTCAGTCCCCCCCTCGTTCAAAACGGGCCCGCAGGCACAGAACGCGCGCGCCCGCCCGCCCGCAGCCCACCTTCCAGGTTCCCTCTCCCAAGTCTGGGGCCCGAAAGGACCGGAGCGGGGGACAAGAGCCGCAGGGCCTAAGGGGGACACCCATCCCGGCCTCTCTCACGCCTCGCTATCTGCGAAAGACCCCCGAAAACCGGTGTTGTGGCGCACAGGCCAGATCAGATTCAGCGGGACTCTTCTCCTTCCCGGCTAGAGGGAGAGGAGGAGGAGGCCCCAGCTTCCAAGGCCCCGGCCCTCCTGGCCACCGAGGGCCCACGGCGTCAGGACCGCTATAGAAATGTTGGAGGTGGAGGGCGGAAATCGAATGGGTTTAGTCGCCCAGATTTCACGTGAGGGTTGCTTAACCCAGCAAAGTCTAAATAGGGAGGGAGAGACAGAAGGGAAGACGTTGATTTGCAAAAACCTCCCTACTTTCCTGTAAGAGGGTCCGACCTAGAGACCTTAGGCAGGTGGAACTGCTCCTTGCTTTAGGGGGCCCCGTTGGTTGGCTTCCAAGAAGCCGCTCGCCCTGACTTCTTATTTCTCGAGCCAGCTGCCGGGGAAGTTCTCAGCGGACGCGCTCCAACCAACGCAATCGCGACAACTCCCGGTTCTACCCACATCTCATCACCACCTACAAGTATGGAGGCCCGGCCCGGTCAACCGGCCCCTCGCCTTACCTTCTGCCGCTTGCAGGACGCTGACTTCCAGTCCTTTGAAGGTCTTGCTGGCTAGCTCCTCGAGGGCGCAGAGAGGCGAGGTTTGCGAGAGCAGTGCCCGGCTAGAAAGGGGCAGGGCAGCCGGGGGGTGCTTCTCGGCGGCGGAAAGCAAGTGGGCAGTCCCGCAGATGGTGTAGCTTCTCCTCACCGAGGGCTTGTTGAGGATGTCCTCGATGCTGAAGGGCGTCAGGGGTTTGTTGGAGTTGGCCGGAGGTGGCAAGTGGTCCAGGGGGCTTCTCCGGCGTTCCTCGGCCGAGGCAGCTTTGCCCTCGTCTTTGGAAGTCATGCTTGCCGGGTGTTTGGGATTCCTCTCCTTCCCCACTAAGGCACCCCCTTTCACTTCCTGGCTCCTCTCAGCCTGCTTTGACACCCCCGCCGTTCTTTCCTGCAATCGCCAAGGCGGAGAAGCGAAGAGGAGGCAGGGAGGGGGGGGCACCAAAAGAAAGAAAAGGCAAAACAAAACAGACCCCAACCTAACCCAAACCACGGCCACGCTACCCTATAGCAGGGCTGATGGCCATGGGACGGGAGAATGGGGAGCGCCGGGATAAAGAGGGGCTGACGAGCCCTTCCTGGACGGCCAAGAGTCTGCAGTCCTGCCCAGGGAAAAGGTGGCTAAGGCGCTTCTTCCCACTTTATTCTCTATCTGGCTCTGCTCTTCGCAGCTGCTATTTTAGGAGACACCCCCTCCCCAGTAGTTCCAGATGCCCCCTTCTCTCTCTCTCTCTCTCTCTCTCTCTCTCTCTCTCTCTCTCTCTCTCTCTCTCTCTCTCTCTCTCTCTCTCTCTCTCTCCCTCTCTCTCTGTCTGTCTCTCTTCTTCTCTCTCCCTCTCTCTCTCCCCCCTCTCCCTCTCTCTCTTCCCCAGCAAGAGGGGGATCTCTTCCCCAGCCAGCCTCTTCTTCCTCGGGCTGGGGCAGAAAAAGCAGCGAGAGAGAGACGGAGGCGAGGTAATTGACTCTGGCTAACAAGTGATTGTTGACTAGGAGGCGATCCTGACCCTTTTCGCCCCTCTCTCTGCCTGCCTCTTCCTCGCTCCCTTTCAAGTCTGGCCAATGCAGGCTCTCCCTCGCAACTTGGTTAGGCCATTAATTGGGAGGCGGAGGGTAGGTGGAGCCCACTTGAATTATAATGTGGAAATACCCTTGTCATATTCTGTCCCCACTATTTGCTTGGACGTATATATTTTAAAATTACATTACAGCCTGGCTTTATTGCATCAGGATAATACAGTGTGGTTGGAAGAGAAATTAAATAACCCTCCCAAATCCCATCAATATCCTTTCCAGTTCCTACCCCCCCCTCCCGTCTTTCAGTATGATGATTATTAGACTTTTAGAAATTGTACTATCATCATCATCATTACCATCATTATTTCTAACCAAAGGCGGAAGGAATGAACTTATCACAAGGTAAGGATTATTTTTCGTCAAAAGCTTATTCTAATTTTGCATGCATGTTTATGCATTCTATTTTCCGAAGTGATAAGAACGTACCTTTTAATTGCAATGCTCAGAGAAGCTTCCATCAGTGCGTGCCCACAACTTGTGTGATTTTTTTAAAAAAATTTTTTAGCAAGCTTTACATAAGAGTTCAGAAATAAAGTCAAAGTTCGGGATATATTTTAATCTAAAATAATACAATTTAGAAGGGCTTGTATGTTAGATATATTACTTCTCTCCCGTTGTATAGCGTATGATTGGACTAATTCAATAGCAATTTTTGTCTATTTCTTTGTGGGGGAGGGGTTGTTTGTTTTGGTTCTTGTTTAAAATATTAATGAATTGTTTCATATATTGCTATAACGTTTGTGTCCAGACCTAAGAAACAGGGCGATCTCTGATTTTTCTTTTTACTTTGCTTCCACAATATACTTAACTAGTGTTCTTGGCTCCTGCCGCTTTGTGACCAATTTATTTCCCGTACATTGCCTTCAGTAGATTATTATTATTATTATTATTATTATTACTATTACTGTTAATGCTACTACATCATTTTCTGCATAGTACATTCAAAGAGCTGAGCTTAAGCTTTAGAAAATATATCATGCCTGGTAATACCTCGAGGACAGCAGAGGGAAAGCAAACGAGAACGTGCAGTCCTCCTGCAGCTCGAGCTATAATTCAAGAGAAAAGGCCCACCAAAGAACGGAAGGAAGATATTTCATTTCCCTTAAAAACTCCAGATGATCCTGACAAGGAAGGCTTCCCTCGCCTTTCTCTCCCACAATAACCCCCCCCCTTTTTTTTTTTACGGCTTCCACAAAAGCTTAAGCAGAAATACTGCTCTTGGGGGTGAAGGACTTGGAGCCCAGAGGGGCCGTGTCGTTTCTTGCTTCTCGTGAAGGCTGGCTGAAAGGCTAGAGGAGATCAGAAGGTGGTAAAGGATCCAGAGAGTCAGGGGAGGTTTATTTGGGACCCTGCTCTCTCTATCTCTCGCTCGCTCGCTTTCAGAAGAGAGCGGGGGGGGGGGACATTTTTCGTCAGTTGCTCTTGGCTTTGAAAAGAGAGAAAAATATGAAAGTATCGAATTCCGAATTATATCCCTCCTTTGGAGGCAGAGTCCTTTTTCTAAGATTTTTTTTAGTATCTAGTTAAATCTGAAATGGGAACGGTCATTTTCGAGAGGAGGAAAGGGCTGCGAAGGGTGATGGTCGCGTAGGTGTTGACTATGGTAGCCGCGTTACTGATGCCTGTGGAGATATTATTCTTTCCCAAGGCCCTTTGTTTATAAACGAAGAGCTCTCACAATTTCAGGTGACACTACTTACCTAAATCGGGTTTTGACACCCCCCCCCCAAGCCCTCCTTCAGTTGAAATCGCAACCAGATTGGCTCCCGGGAAGGGAGGGGGGGCAGAGGAACATTCCAGAATGCCAGCAAAGCTGAATGAACCTCTTGCACCTTCAGTGTTTGTCGTTCTGGTGAGTGACTTTTTTCCACAAACGATTACCTGGAATCACCCTCCTCGCGTCCCCCCGCCCCATTTCACGCCTAGGCTCTGGTACTGAGAGGAAACCTTCAATTCCCCAGTCCGCCTTTCCCGCTTATTTATGATCTACCCGTGAAACTTCATGTCTGTTAAGCTAAAATTCAATAAATCTCTTTTACACCTTCCTTGGCGAAGCTCAACAAAAGGCACAAGAGCTGTATTTTAACGCCATCGCTCCGGTGAAGCTCGGAGAGGCTTCGGATCTCTCCAGCTCTGCACTCGACACCGAAGGCATATATTTGACTATTCCTATAAAACATGGTAGCCCTTCAAGGGGAAACAAAGAAACGGATGGGGTGGGGAAGCAAAAATTATTTTCTGAAAAAAAATAAAGGGAGTGGGGAAGGAGAGACGGGGTTTCTGTTCCACACCAATCGGTCGGATTAAGATAGGATTTAAAGCAGAGTAATTATTTCTCTTCAAACCCATTTCAACCCATTATTCCCTGGAACTCACGGAGTAATGAAGAAATGATGAATGCAAGTATTCCCTTGTTGCCTGTCTCCGATTATGAATAAGATAGAGAAGGGGTTATACCAATGACTGTGGGTGCAAAACAGGTGCCCTCGTTAAATTCGACAAACTAAAAAGGGCAGCTTGTGATCTGTGATGTAAAAGGTTCATAGTACGCTAACCCCACATGAATTACAGAGGAGGTTGCGGCGGATTTCGTGTCTTTATTTATTCCCGCCTACCTCTCTTTCCATAACCCCTGGCCGATTGGCATTTGATGCCATCTGGGGGCTGCTGCCAAGAGAGAAAGCCCACCCTCATCCCCCTCCCCCTCCCGCATTTAGAAGCGCTGTTTGTCCTGTGCCGAGTTCATGCCAGGCAGCAAATAAGACAGCGAAGTCAAAGGGTTTATTTCCTGAAAAGAGTCCTCGCCTACCTTTCTTATTGCTCTCTGGGAGTCTCTTTATGCAGTGACCTATTTTTAAAGACCTATATTGGGTGATTTGTCACCTCAAATGCTACAAGGGGTTTAGGGGAAAGGGGAAGCATCCTAAATCTAAATGGTTAGGTTTCTTTCTTGACTTTATCCAGAGACGCTGCTTTCCTTTAGATTTCTTGTTTTGACAAATGGCCGTGGCGCTCAATCAATCGCAGGCGCGCGCACGGACGAGCAGAAGCCGTGGCGATCTTTGTTAGAAGGTCCTTTGGCATTGCGATGCCGGAGAAGGGCTCGGTCCTCTTGACGTTAGATCGCCCTGTGAGCTTTATAATAGGATGTCTCGGAATCAGGCGCTGATCTCCCAGACGAGAACAGCGGGGCTTCCCTTCTGCAGGTCTACGAAAGGTCGGTTCAGGTGGCTGCAGGCAAGCCGGATCCTGCGTTGAGTTTTATACGGTACCGACCTGATGTGACAGGCAGGGACAGAAATGATTGTCCAAAAGGGACCGGGGGAGGGAAAGGACGGGCTATATGGATTCTATAAGGATTCAAGGGTCGTCAGGAGGGGATGGGTCTCTAGGCGTTCGTCGGAATTCGCTTCCACCCAAACCTTTAATTTACACGTGTGTGTGAAATAAATAGGTGTTCTTTCTGCACCTATCCCAAAGATCTTTAGATGAGGATGATGGGTGCCTGCCAATCATTCAAACCCGGCAAGCAAACTTAAAAGTTACAAAAGGCACCCCCACCCTTCCCTTCCCTTTCTCTCCCCCCCACCCCCGCACCTCTTAGCCCCTGCTGATTTCTCGCGAGACCACTTACAAGCACCCGCACGCATGCGCTAAAGGGCGCCTCTAGCAGGGCAACTGTATCGTGGTAAATACCGAATGTCCCTGTCGCAGGAAATAAAAGTTGCTTTCAGCCACTCCTCTTGACGGCTCCCTCTCTACTTACGTTCACTACGCTGCATCAGCCTAGGAGCCAAGCGGAGTGTAGATTTTTTTTATTTAAAATAAATACGGTGATTAGATGTCCCTCTAGGCAGTTTGGGACATGCCTGTCCCTCGACCCTTCTCTCTCACTGGGATTGCTGGGGTTTGCCCAGTGTTTCTCAACCTTGGCGACTTTAAGTCCTGTGGACTTCAACTCCCAGAATCCCCCAGCCAACTGGCTGGGGGATTCTGGGAGTTGAAGTCCACAGGACTTAAAGTCGCCAAGGTTGAGAAACAAACCCGAGGTGAGGGCGGCCCTCGAGGGAGGCGGCTGGAGAAACGAGGGGAAGGTTCCTAATTCATACCCGGCCTCTCTCTTTGCGAGAACTGAACCGCCTTCGCCTTTGTGATACCAAAAATTCAGAGGATTTTTGGGGTAGGCAGACTTTCCATCCCTCTTTTGAAATACCAAAAGTGGGCCTGAAACTCGGGCAGAGAGCTCTTCCGTGGGGTTACTAGTGCTCGTGAGTGTGTATGTGTGTGTGTGTGTGTAAGTGGGATAGAGGGTGGTTTGTTTTGCAAGAAAAAAAATGAGAAATTAGTGACGAGGTAAAAGAAATAAAGTGCTCGGGGACTCGGCCGGTTGCCTTTGTCCTCAATACTTTAGAAGCAGACCCAGGTTCAGGTTGAATCTGTTTACTCTGGAATACATTCATTGGGATAATCGCCAAAGAGCGAAGCTAATCTTGACATCTATCTTCCCAGGTCTTTTTTTTTTCAACATGGCAGCCCTGCCACTGGCTCCGCAAATGGCTGTAGGGTAGGTACGGACGTTGCTGTCGTCATGGCATGCAATAGTCAGTTAAATAGTCAGATGATGAAAACACGTAGAAGGGATGGTTGTGCATCTGAAGTGAGGTAGCTTGTTCTGCAGGTACCGTGGAAAGGGCATCAGGAGTGAAACAGGAATTGCGCATTGTACATTTGACAAGAAGAGAACAAGAGGGCATTCTGAAATGAATTATTTTACTCGGTTCAAAGTACCTCTTCTTTCTCAGGACCATTGTTTCTAAGCCAATCTATCTACACTACCACAGGTATAAGTGCTGCATCTACAAATCTGTATTCCTTGAAATCAATTATAAAATCTGCAGGGATTTTCAGTGGGAAACGTAGGATGTGGCTTGTGGAGCTGTAAATACTCAAGAGCAAATCTGATAAACTCGGGTTTATAATTGTATTGCAATAATGGGTCAGTTTCTTGGAAATAATAAAATCTACTTAGTTTGGCATAAGAAGGCTTTAGGAGACAACTTACAACAGTTCAGTTGCTTGTAGTTGAGAACTGCAAGGGAGAGTTGCAGGTTTACACCCAAGACAAGGAGAGTAGAATTCAGTCAATAGAGATTAAAGAAAAAGAGTAGTGTAACAAATGGAATTCAGTCAAAGATCAGGGAGCAGCTGCTTTTAAGTTTTAAACTTATTGCAACTCAAGAAACGTGACTGCCTGTTGTGCAATACTGAAATCCATGGGAATGCCTTCAAATAATTTCTTTTTACAAGAAGTCATAATCATTTTCTTTAAATACATATACTCTATTATCAGTGATTTTTGGAAATAATGGAATCTTGCCGGTTCCTATTAGCTCGGTGCATCATTTCCCTCCCTGCTCTCTGAAGGACACTAGCAAGCTCTCCATTTGTCTGGAATAAACAAATCTGGGGGTAACAACCTGCATATGTGGGATTCTTCCAGGACTAGACCTAAGAGCCATTCCTTGAGTGGCTGAGAACCTTCCTGCATCACTCTTGGATTTCTGAGTGCGATAGCAGTCCTGTTTTCATCACTACTATATAAGCACAGGGCTGTATGCATGGTGCTATAAATCCTAGGGAAATGGCCAGGAGGAGGTTCATAGCATACCGTAAGTCCAGTTTGCAGGGATTGGAAGGTTCTACAGTTCATCATGTGTCCCTTTTGCATGGACCGAGCACCTATCCAGTTTTCCAGAAAGGACAGGTCAAGGTCACTGCCCGTCCTATACTTCAGGCTGCCAGGCTAATAGAGAAGCGAATAAGATTTTTTTCTGAATATGATATATTCCCGTCCCTTGAAGGTAACATTCAAAAGGGGAGCACTCTGTTGCCTTAAAAAAAGCGAGACAGTGAGAAACTAAGGGTCCTCTGTGTGTGGGAGGGATTCTAGAGATGCCAAATTAGTAAGGCAGGCCAGACTCTTGAATGTGCCAATCTGGGCAGGGCCATGAAGTCTGGATGTGGGATTCTCAGAAAGGCCTGGGGTGTTCTGTCTGCTCCCCAGAGCCTGCATTAATTGCCAAGATGTGTACGCTTCAATGCAGGAATTCAACGGGGCCTCTCCAAGTGTAAGGATGACCGAGAAGGGCACAGAAGAAGCATGACAAAGGCAATAGATGCTAAGCCCCAGAGCTACAATGTGTTTAGTTCCTGGCAAACAACTTGGGTTGTTATACCCCCAGCGGGAAACTGCCTCCAGTGACTTAGTTTTTCTCAGTCTGGAGCCTTCCAGCCATAATTGGGACTATAACTTCTAGGATTCCCATCTGAAAGCAGTGCTACCTGTGAGTTCTGGAAATTGTAACCCCGTAGAAGGCACTAGGAGAGGAAACACTGTCATTACCCTTGGTGTAGATTACCATTTCCCCACTAGTTTTCTGGAAATGAGTTGGAGCCCCACTGGAGATTGATTTCTGTGGATATTGCAAAGGGCAAAATCCAGGCTCTAAACTAAATTCACCCAGAGCAAAGTTGAGGACCTTTGATTGATTTTTGATGAAAGGGGATGGGTTTTTTCCCCCAATTCAGGCGCTCTTCATGTAGCTATCAAGGCATGGGGGACTAGTCCAATAAGTCCAGATAGAAACAGCCCTGCTAAAGAAATTGAAGGGCTTGGACCAACAGTTATTTTCTCCACTGACTTCTAGGTAAATGTGTTATAAACTTTGCAGCTATGTTAACTGGGGGGGGGGGACCTTGTCTTCTCAAGAAAAATAACTTTCAAGTAACTTTCATGTGCCTCGTGGCAATCCAAAAGCGTATTTCTCAGCAAAACTGGATAGCTGGTTAGAAATTTTCACCAGCTGAAAAGAAAAGCCTCTCAGTTGAAGCCTCTGAGTTTGAAAGCAGATCCCCTTTGCCTTTGCTTCCTGAAGAAGAAAGCTCAGGCTTTCCTTTACACTTAGGCTTAGCACTTCATCCTAGAAGTTACAGTAATTGAGATTGATCCCCCGCCATCCTGAAAATCTGTCTTTTATGAGGCTCTAACCCTGGCAAGAAGACCCTGGTGACGGGAAGGCTGCTTTCCTTTGAAGAGAGACAAGGTTTGATTTCTCTCTCTTCACTGTGGGCTATTATAAATACTGGCATGGTGGCAGGGAAAGGGAGGATAGAAGGGGCAGGAGCAGGGGCGGGAGCGCTGCCTGGACATTGCGGCTGGTCCCATTGTTACTTCAGGCTTGATAAACGGGCATTCATCTTGGCTGACCTCTGCCCATTTTCGTCCATGGGAGTGCCACCTGTCACAGAAGTATAATGAAAGACGACGGGCATACATCATTCAAGTGTTAAGAACTAAAGTGACTGAGTACAAATGACACCTCCTCTCCTTTCCCGACTGGGCTAATACCCCTGCTCGTATTTTCAGGCTGAACAGTTGGAGCTCTTCGCTCGGCCCAGAGCTGGTAAACAGATCCCCAGAAGGATGCCAGCAAACGAAGCCAAAGGCCCCCAATGCTTGCTCAGCCCTGGGTAGGAAGAAATCGCCGAGGGGCAAAGAACGGTGAGGTCTCCGTTTCTCCTTGACTCCTTTATTTAAGGGAGTACACAACATGAAAGGGACCGCCTGGCCAATGCAAAGGTCAACTTCATTCAACACTCTGCAGGCTGAAGGAAACTGTGTCTGAGGGAGGGAGGCAGGCAGGCAGGCAGGCGCAGCCCTCCGGCAGACTTTGCAGTGGGATGCCCTCAGCTCTGTTGGAAAGATGGTTTATAGTAAGGATGCAAGACCACCAGGCTAATGGGCTAATTTGAATTCTTCTTGTAGGTGGAGGATGAGGGATACAATGATTTCCATCCTATAAGTTGGGCTGAGAGGACATCATGTAATAAGTAGGGAAGTGAGGTTCATGGTTTTGGAGAGCTGGGTAAAGAAAGGGATCCCTATATTGTTCCAGTATAGCCCCATGTCAGTATAGCAAAATTAGTGTCAAGGTACTGAGGATTTAATAGCTGCCAACTGATGAAAGGTGTAATCAGTATGCTGATGAATGTAAGGCAAGGCTGATGCAATGAGGCTGATTCATTGCATCTATGGTATAACCCTTTTAAGACTCTGGTGTATAGTTGTAGATAAACCACTGTTAATTGTCTGAAGCTCTGTGTGCTGTGTTTGTGCTCCTGGGTTTATCTCATAATACTAGTCATGCTGCCAAAACTCTGACAATTAGGGTGGGGACTGATACTAATTTTAAAATATACCAAAACTGACCTGCAAGTTGCAGGAAAAATTAACTTCTTTGAATTGTTCCCTCAATCGTCCCTCCAAGTCAAATCAGCCACTGAAATTCATTTAGAAACCTCATGCCATGCTTCCTTGACTTGCAATGCCACTGATTGCATTTAAAACTGTCCAAAAACATATTTCTCTTTCATAAGCAGGGAGCTAGGTCAAATCAGCAGAAAAAGCTTTGCCAGGGGTATCAGCTTCCCATCCCCACATCATACCAGGATACACTGCAGTGTTGAAGCTTTGCTTATTCAGAGTTAGAACTCCTCTTGAAGTACCTGTTCTAAGAATGAAAATTAGTGTGTCTGTTCACAGAGATCTCTGCTCACTACTGGGCAGCCAGTATTCATTCAAATATAGCTGAATAAATTTTCCAAGCCAAGGGCACTGAATATATATATATATTGAGGTATTGCAGTCCTGCTTTTATAATGTAATCATGATTTATATGGAAAGTTTCTATATTTTAAAAAGAAAAAGAAATGTATATCTCCATTTCCCTAATTTGATATGTTCACGATCTTTTGTTATCCTGTTTCTTTGTGCATGATAACATTAGAAATGGCTTAAATAGCCCTGTTTCTTTAACCCCCATATTTTAAACCCCCAGATCTCTTTTGATGTAGTTGCTAGAATAATAGATGATTCACCCATTGAGGTTCATTCGCCAGCAATTCATTGGCCCTTACTGAATTCACTGGGACTAAAATGTGTAAATATAATATAAAATGTATAAAAGTAACTCCAGGCTCTGGAGAGAGTCCTGTATATGCTTGTGCCACCCTAAAATGAGTAGTCTTTAAGACATCACAGAACTTTTGATTGTAGGTGCCTATAATAATAGTATTGTCCCCCATACATTATGACATCCTAGGTTCTTGGGAAGAATTTGATGCATGTTAACACACCAACTAAAGAACAGGTAGCTGTGACTTTCTATTTTGATTCCATCATCATCATCATCATCATCATCATCATCATCATCATCATCATCATCTATACAAATCATATATCCAAACATCTTACAGTAATTCAGTTAAAATATATTTTGAAATATTCAAAGTAGCCTCAATGAATTAGGCTTTGCCCTGACGTTAAGTATCTCGATTCTAAGAATATGTTAGGGAGAATAGGAGTTAGGCCCCAATACAATGGAAACACATCATTTTGGGGAAAGCTAAGTATTATTATTATTATTATTATTATTATTATTATTATTATTATTATTATTATTATTATTATCATCATCATCATCATCATCATCATCATCATCATCATCATCATCATCATCCTTTTGCTGTGAGTTGAATTGAACAACAGTTCAGAGATTCTTGCTTAAATTCTATTAATTTCAGAGTAACTGCATAGGCTGTCAGAAGTTCGGTGCAATCCTGTGGATGTTTCCCAGATGTAATTCCTTATTTAGGAATAATCCAAATTATTCTTAAATAAGAGATAACCAGTAAACATTTACCTTGGATTTACCTCTGATTTGGAATATACCCACTTTGCATAAAATTGTACTCTGAATAATAGGAAGAAAAGTTCTCCTTTCAGTTTTTAACTAGTGCATCGTTAGATCAGGATTCTTTTTCTTTTGAAAGAACCAGTTAAGTATTATTTTAAAAACTATGTTATATGATTTTTTTAAAATCACATGGTAAGATAGATATTTTTCTCTTTCCATCCTCCCTTTATCCTTTTTTAAAGAAATAAGGAGAGATTAGGAGCTATGCATGAGTATCATTTTAGTTTTCAAAGGTTACCAGCTGCTTGAAAAGAAACTAAATTCTAATGTGGGTTCCTTTGCAGGAAATACTTTACAGACATAAAATTCCATCAACCTATTTACTGAATGAGAGTGAAAAAAATCACTCAGTCCAATGGTAAATTCTCCCGTTCAAACTCAGCTGAATTGATTGCACAAAAGCATCAGGCTTTCTCATTCATGGCCTGGGGATTTGGGCAGGAGAACCTACTGTATAGTTTGGCTTACAAGAAGTAGAAATTCAAAAGCTCCTCCAACAACATTTGTTTTCAGGAGACTATTTGTGCTGCAGAAAACAAGAACAACACAGCCAGGATATTTGTTTTGGTGATAACCTTTTCAAGTGGCCAAGAACAAATTTATAGAGACCAACTAAAATCTGACGGTTATCTGAGAGAATTGCCCTGTTCCCTTCTCTGTAAGAAACCTGTAGGCTATGTCAGAAGTAGCCCTGTTTAGGTCTGTGGGACCACAAATCTCCTTTGGAAAATAAACAAGAACAATGCTTCACAAAATGCCCAACTGAAGTTCTCCAGGGTTCTGGCATTTGCAGTAAACCCTGTGTGGTGTATGCCAAAGTGTCTCAATGTGAGAGATGTGGCACTCCCTCTCCCCCCAAAAAGATCTCCATACACCAGAAGTCAGCAACCCACAGCTCTGGAGCTGCATATGGCTCTTTCATCCCTCTGCTGTCTCATCCTGTTTCATCCCTCCCTGTTGTTGGGTCAGCTTCACAATCGATAGGGCTTTCAGTTAGGACAGGTAGAGGAAAAAGGATGCCATGCTAGGAGGAGACTCTATGATGGAGGAACCAGACTTCTGGGCTCTAGAATTGAATGGGGGGCTTCTGGTTAGGACCTTTGTAGCTCTTTGAATGTTTAAGGTTGCCGACCCCTGCCATAGACTTTCTAAAGTTGCTACTAAGCTATGCTTAATCAAACAAAGGGGAAATCATTAAATGTGTGACTGGAGGATGACTGAATTAACTGTATTTCATTTTAATTACATCTTTTCTGTGTGGTCTGTCTCTTTGTTGGGAGAAAGCTGCACAATGAGCTGTCCTAACCTAGAGAAGGAGCTCTGTTCCCAGCAGAGAGAAAGACATGGCAGTGAAAGCAGAGGAGCAATTGCAAAGGCTAAAGAAAACAGCCACAGGGGGAAAAATATTTCCTCTTCAAGTGCTCTTTGGAAAACATCACTTACATTTGCAGGCTGGACAAAGGCTCTATGAAATTAATTTGCATATCCTTCAATATGGTACAGTAGACTCAGATCCTGATTACCCTGTGAAAAATGTGTCCTTGTGTTTAGCTCAGAGGGAGAGGCAGTACCCCTACGTAGGCACACATTTCCAGCACTCAGCTGAGAAATACTTTCATATTCAGTGGTTTGGCCAAGAGCATGAAAGTTATAGTCTAACAATAAAAATAACATCTTCACTCCTAATTTAATAGGACTCTGTGTAAATATGCACATGCTTGTGCTGTTGACTTGATTTGATTGTTATGTGTGTGAAAGTGAAGTGGATTTCATTCTACAAATAGTTCATCTTTGGAGAAGAAAGAGGTGGAGGTCCAGGGCAAACTGTGATGGAGAGGCCTGGCAAATGTCTCTTTCAGAACTTCCTCCCAGATTTGGAAAGCTAGAGATAAAATGCAAACCCTTCAAAGGACCAGTGCAGCTTTCGGATAGTGAGCCAAACAATCCCTTGATTTTATGACCAGCTAACAGTAAAAACTGCAACATAGGAAACCTTCAGATTAAAACCTTTGTCCTTTAGGGAGCAATTCATTGTGAACATAGAGAGGAAATTACACATACACACATACACTCATGTCTCTTGCTTAGAAGACATTTCTAGTGAAAGCAGTGGAGTGAAAGCATTTTCCTAAGTGGGAAAGGGTGGGTCTCTTGCATTGTTATCATGATTGCATAATTTAGCCTTCCCCAAACTAAATGCCCTCCAAATGTGTTGGAGTCCATTCCCAATGTTGTGATTCACTCTGTCGGGGAAGTAAGAGGGTGGGAGTCCAAAATAGCTCCTTTTCTTCAGAAGACCTGAGTTGTGTACTAGCACTTCTTCTCCAATTTTTCTCCTCCATAATAATAACATGCCTGTGAATTAGATTGAGCTGAGTGTAAGTGTCTGGTCCTAGATCTCAAATGGAATTTCTATACTGTGGGTGGATTTGAATCTAAGTCTTTACAGCCTTGGTGCAACCCCTTAACCAGCACTTGACAATTGGGAAGGTTAGGGGGGGGGGAAGGTAATGAAAGTCACCATTGGACTTTCAAATTTTCATAGACCTTTCAACCTTCGTACTTTTTAACCAAGTGCTGGGCTAGATGGATCTGAATCACATCCTAAGAAAGATCCCTACTATTTATCTACAGATGATTACTTAAGGCAAAATTAAGTGGAGAGAGCCAAGAATGCACCTTTTCTTGTGAAAATTCAAAGCAGATCATGAACAACAACAACAACAATAAGAATAATAATTCTATGACAGAATACAGAAGTCAGTTCATTCCAGATCTGGGGTTGTTCCCAGACTTTCATTCCTTGTAGCCTCATTTGGTAGTCTCATTTGTGGCCTTCCTTTGGAGCTAGAAGAAGGATAAAGTTATCTTAAAAATAAGTGAGGGATTAAGTATAAGTGAAAGGACCACCAAAACAGACCACCATTGAATGGAACCTGTAATCCATACTTCTAGAAAGTTTCTGGGTTGCTAAAGTTCCATTCCAGACATCTGTCCTACCCCAGACAAACCTCCTGATTTTTTTCCACTTGAGATTTGGTCAAGTGATCGCTGTCTCTTTCTCTTGCAGGCCAGCGGAGGCCCTTCGTTTCTTCTTCGGCAGGAAAACTCCGTCTCTGTCCTGTGCAACAGAGGTGATCCGAGCCAAAATAATGATAATAATAATAAAGACGCGCTGCTGATTCGAGGAAATGATTTGATCCGAGTTTCCCGAAACCAGGGGTGGATTGCTGGATGGAGACTTGGCGATCGCGGTGGGAAAAGACCGAGCGAGGACATTTCTCGCCTTCTTAGAAACGGACTAGCATGCAGGCGGGATCCGATGCAGAGATCACAGAAGCGGATCCTACGCTTAAATCTTTTTCTTTCTTTCTTTTCCACCTGAAGGCCCGCTTTTCCCAAAGAGATTTAGTATGAGCGATAAGATCTCAGACCCGTGAGATTAGCAAAAGAGGGAACGCATCACGTTCACAGTCCCATCAAACTTCGCCAAGGTAGAGCACATTTCAGAATTCGCTGGTTCGGTCTGGACTTGTCCTGCTTTCTGACCGTTTTGTTGCCGCGAAAGAATCCCGGCTTCCCCAGCGCAGCGGAGCACCCTCGTGTGTGTTTTGCTGAAAGAAGGCAGGGAAAGAGGCCGGCAAAAGTCAGGAAATACAATACAATAAATACCATAAAACGTTTTCATTCCTACGAGGGAATGAGAGAGAGAGAGCTCTTTAAATATTTTTATTTTATTTTAATCGAGTTCTCTCTACTGTTTTCCACTCATGTCAAACAGTTCGCTGTAATATTTGTCAGATTTCTCACCGTTTCTCCTTCGTTGCAAACATCCCGTTGATATCCTGACTCCCTTTTCAGTCTTAAGCCCCCTTTTATCAATCATGAAACAATTAAAAAAACTGTACTTGTTAATAATTGAGTCCTGATTAATTTGGCTAAAAAAAAAAGATTATAGTTCCTGCCAACTAACCGAACCATGACTGTAAAATGTAGGGATTTAAATTTATCATCCTTTAAACCCACCTACCCCCAAACGTGTTGTAAAATATTAAGCAATATTTTGTAGATGCTTTTAAAGTGTTTTTAAGTATAGTTTTGTAACACCTTACCTGTTCACTGTTATACCCATTGAATCAATTGGGTTTACTTTCAAGGAACAAATTTACAATGGGAAGGAGATCCAGGTTGCTGGAATATAACTCTTAATGATACCCCAAGACTTGCACTCTTTTTCCTCCAAAGGCTTATTAATATGGCTTATTAATATGTTATAAATGAGTTTATGAACTCATTTATAACAAGACAATAGTAACAAAATATTTCAAAATCATCAATTACAAGAAGTTTTTTTAAAACTTGGAACAGAACATTTTTATGACAATATCTTTAGTTATGTTAGGTTCTTAGGAAGGATCCTTATAGTCAAAAGTACCAAACCCACTCAGACCTATCCATAGACTGTGTGTAAGTAGCAATAATGGTAATAATAACAATATTTAACATTTGCACTACAGTCACAATCTCTAGAACCCCTTCACCTTTATATACTTACATACTGTACATACATACATACATAATTGTATGTAGCATATATATGTGTGTGTGTGTGTATGCATGTATGTATGTATGTATATGTATGTATAATGATTTCATAACAAAAAAGGATCACAGCATATGAGGAATAACAGCACCACAGCATCTGGGCTGATAGCTATATATTACCTGATATATAAAATAGCACCTGCCCCCACCTCTCTCTCTCTCTCTCTCTCTCTCTGTGTAGGTAAGCTTCTATCTGACCTGACCCTCACCTGGCTTTTGTTTTGATTCATCAGTGGAGTTTCTGGCCAGTTGAATTTTTGTTAATAACTTTTGCAAGTTGCAACTTCTTAATGGGTAATTAATTCCCAATATCATTTGCAAGTCAACAAAAGCATTAATGCTGTAAATTAAGAAAGACATAGCAGGGGACTTAGTGGGTGGGGACATTTTCCTAAATCAGGGGTGTCCAAACTTGGGAACTT
This sequence comes from Natrix helvetica, assembly GCF_964273705.1. Lineage (NCBI taxonomy): Eukaryota > Metazoa > Chordata > Lepidosauria > Squamata > Natricidae > Natrix > Natrix helvetica. Next base: position 50,890,054 of record NC_138551.1, on the reverse strand, counting down.
TAAGACTTGTGGACTTCAACTCCCAGAATTCCCCAGCCAGCTTAGAACACCCCAGAATTCCCCAGCCAGCTTAGAACACCCCTGCCCTAAATAAAGGTCTCCCCTCCCAATTGATGGTTTCCGGTCCCAGTGTGAAAAGTTCTAACTTCCTCCTTCAGATGGAAGTGAAGCAGATTTTTCCCTGCTTGGAACCTCTCCAAGTGTGGTGGGACTGGGAAAGCAACGCTGAGAATTTCCACCCACCAGATAGCTGCAAAGTGATCAGCGGAAGCTTTAATCAAGAGGTTGCGATCTCACTTGCATCAATCCCATCCCAATTTCACCGGTCCCAATCTATGCACTGGACTCAAGTGGGAACTTTTAAAATGGAAGGGAATATATGTAACTCAGACTTCACAAGAAAGACTGCTCAACAACACCCAAGGACATTCAGATCGATCCACAAAGTATGAAAATTTTTAAAGGGGGGCAGCCACGTGCGAGAATACGACTCGTTAGTTGCAGACCATGGGGACTGTTCTGCAGAGCTGAGCCTAGTCCTAGAAGGAGAAGAGGTGCCTTAAATGGGGGCTCATTTGATCAAATATCCTGAAATCTTCTGTCTTTCAAAGAGGGTGATTCATGTTACAACAGGCCTCATCAGTTCCGCAGGTGGTTTGTGGGGGGAAATTCGCAATTTCGTTTTGGAATCAAACCTTCCAGAACGGTAGCATAAAAGTGTGAGCGTAAGTCCACAGAGAGCATCCCCTCGGAATGAAACCAAGGTCTTTCACTTGACGGATTTAATTGTTTCCCATAATCTTATTTTGCAAAAGAAAAAGAAGTCTCATTATTTAGAAACAGTTGCTGTCTCGTATTTTCACTGAAAGGTAGTTAAACCATTTCCAAACAAGGATGGGAGAATATTCAGCAAAACTAGCCTGTAAAGAGACGTGTGTGAGAGAGAAGGGGGGGGGGTGTCAGATACTTTCTCCCCTAGATTTGGCTTAAAAATATTTTAGAAGCAAGGGATGAAAGTGCTTCTCCCACCAGAATTTTCGGAGAACCGGGCATTATTTTTTCACTAAGACTTATATTTCACTGTTCTCCACCCCATCCCCACCCCAAGAAAACACCTCAAATCCTCGCAACCCTAACCCTCCTGTGACTAATCGGTGTTCACTAATATTTGTTTCCATGGGTTTTCTAGAGCGTAGAATAAACAGCTGCACCGAGAGCCCCAATTAGACGCCCTATCCTGACCAATTGAATAGAAAACGCCCGCCTGATCCACGAAGCAACTTCTTAGGATGTCTGTGCTGGAATAACCCAGAGGCAGATCCACGATGTCTTCCTCAAAGTCTCGGTGAGTTTATGGGCGTTGTGTGGCCGATACCTTATGCTTGGAATGAGGGGGGAGGAGGGGAGGCAGAGATCCCCAATTTTTGCGTCCTGAGCCTACTTGAATATAGTGAGTAGGACCATTCCACTAAACGCGCCCAGGCCAGGCCTCCCCGGTCGCGATACTTCAAGCTCTGAAGTTGGCGGAGCGGAGACTCTTTTTTGGGAGTGGGTGGGGCGATAGGCTTCTCCTTTTTCGGAACCACGGAAAATCTGCCTCGCGGTCCCCTCCTCCTTCCATTCTCACGAATGGGGGACATCTAATGGGGAGGAGGGACGGGAACGAAGGCTTCCAATTGGCTCCCAGCCCCCACCTAGCGAAAGTCCACGCAAGTCTTCAATGTAGCGGAAACCCCTTGTTAGACCCAAACCCCCAACACTTTAACCTTAGACTACCTACTGTCGACCACACCCCATTCCTAAGGGGTCTTTAAGGGGTGTGCATAAGCGCACCAGCGTGCCTACCAGTCCCTTTCCTAACAACCCCATTTATTCGTATCCATTTCATGTATTCATAATCATGTCTATACTTCTGTTATTTAATTCATGCTTGACGAAATAAATAAAGAAAACAAAGAAAAATAAAATAAATAGATCACGAGTCTGTAAATCCAAACCAGGGGTCTCCAATCTTGGCAACTTTAAGCCTGGCGGACTTCAACTCCCAGAATTCCCCAGTTGGGGAGCTTAAAGTTGCCAAGGTTGGAGACCCCTGCTCCAAACCACAACACTTCGAGTCCAAAACGCTTGGTATTTGGCCGAACTGACGGCCGAAGAAGCGTCCCCGAGAAGACGCAGTGATCTGTTGGAGAGCGCCTTTGACACTGTTGGAAAGGCGGCAGAGTTAGTTGGTCCACCTGTTCCTTCCCTGGAGCAAGATCTGAGCTCGGAGCGGGGTTCAGTCCAGACCGGCGTCTCTTCCTCCCTCTTATCCGAAGGGCTTAGTAGAAGCCCTTAATCTCATTTCTTTCCTTTCCTTCTCCTTTCCTTTCTTCCGGGAAGGGGGACATGGCTTCTTCCAGCTCCCTTATTCTAATATAGATCGAAATGCAAAACGAGCGTTTCATTTTTGAGACCTTTAATATCCGGCTTCTTTCGACAACTCCGAGCACACCTGAATAATTTATTCGTCGTGCCAAATGCAACTAGCATTTCTTGAAGAAATTAAGGAGTTTGGCGTAGGGAAGACGCGGGGTTTTATTCATCCTCTGTTGTTTTAGGGGGTAGGAAGATGTGTTTGAAATCGATGGAAATTGAATAAACAGGGAGGGGAAGAAATAATCCAGCTCAACCTTCTTATAATAAAGCAGCCGGTGTTAATAATTCAGAACTCCCAAATAAACAAATCATTGGATTATATCGCAGTAGGAAAATTGATGCATTTCAGCAGCAATCTGGACAGACAGGGCAATAATATTTTATTTCACCTTCCAATAAATTATCCCAGGAAAAGTTCCCACTTCAAAGAGTTGTCTCTATTGCAACCCTTAACCGCTCTCTGCTCCCCCCCACCCCCACCCCTGTTAATTTTCTCCATGCAATTCTATCACTTCTGCTGGTGATGAAATTAATGAAAAAGCAATATTTTCCTCCTTTTCCGAAATAAAGGCAAAAGGGTGAAAATAGAATTAGCTGTCAACATTTGCTCCAGATTTAATAAAAAAAAAACTTTGCAAATTCCAAGGGTCAACAAACACCTAAGTTTAGTTGATGCTTTTCTTGGTTTTATCTCAATTTATTTCTTCCATCTTCCTCCAATAAACTACTTTGGAGGTAGCAGCAAAAATATTGCAGTTTGCCAAATATTGCCAATTAAGGTCCTCATTTCTAGGAATAATAACTCTTGTAAAAAAAAACCTTGAAAGTGCACTTACACACACACAAATACACACAATTTCTCCTTTACCTGAGATTTATTTGAAATAAAGTTATTGCTTTATCACCCATTAAAGAGATGAATCCAGATTAAACAATACATATTATTTCATTAAAGAGATCATGCTTTAAAAGAGCATATTTGTTTGTTAATCATACCTAATGTGTTCCATAGATTTCAGTGAGACTAAAGTATCATTTAAGTATATGTAAGTATAATCTTTATTGTAATTGTACTTAAATACAACGAAATTGGTTATTTCAATGGTTCTGTTGTAACTGTTGTAAAGTCTGATTTTAGCAATTCTCAGAAACATCTCCAAACATCTTCCTTTAAAAGTCTATTTTATTTTTGTAGCTGAAGACCCAAAATTAAAATTCTCCAAGCACTTAATGCAATTGCAAACAGAGCTATTTTGGTTATCATCTTTTCTAAAATAAGATGCATAATGAAAATAATAATGTGCAACAAACCATAATAATAATATGGAACTACCTATCTTCTTAGATCAGGGGTGTCCAAACTTGGGAACTTTAAGACTTGTGGAATTCAACTCCCAGAATTCCCCAGCCAGGGAATTCTGGGAGTTGAAGTCCACAAGTCTTAAAGTTCCCAAGTTTGGACACCCCTGTCTTAGATGGTTAGGTCCTTGCTTGAGATTTAAATTATTACATTTCCACCAGTCTTAGACCATGGATCTAATCGTAGATTACTTACACATAATACTACAAATATCTGCAAATAAAAGTAGAATGACCATGGAAAAAGAAAGCAAAAATAGTACACATAGGCCTTGGGTGTAATCCCAAAGCTTCTGAGCATCACTTGAACACCATGGGCATGAGCGAAATCATGGTCAGTAAACTGCAAAAGGCAGTTTGGAGCAGTTTACATCCTGCAACAATACCTTTAATGCTATCAAACAACGTCTGCCTATCCTGGGTCCTTGGGAAGGTCTCAACAGGTGGATAAAAGTGCCAAATCCAGTCTAAACATCTGGTTGACTATGCAACCAACCCTAGCAATAATAATAAAGCTCCAGACATACCCAGTAGGTCCTCAACTATTAAAATACAGAGAGCTACTGGCCTTGGCATCCAAACTAGCTGTCTTTTTACACTATGAAAGGAAAATAAAAGCTTTATATTCAGAAGTGGGGACATTAAATCAATCTTTCTTGGCTATGACAGTTGTGTGACCAAACTATTTGTAGAATTAGATAGCTGTACCCATCTATGTCTATGCTAAACTTTGAACTAAAATTGGAGAATGAGAGCATGTGTACTCCTAAAGTCAGCGCTTTAAAAACAGCTCACATGAGTTTTTCAGGAACCTCAACATCTGTGCATATGAAAATAACTTTAAGAACAACTAGTGCAATAAAGATAGGTTTACAGGTAGTCCTTGACTTACAACCACAACGGAGCCCAAAATTTCTGTTGCTAAGCAAGACATTTGTTAAGTGAATTTTGCCCCATTCTATGACCCTTCTTGCCACAGTTGTTAAGTGATTCGCTGCAGTTGATCAGTGAGTAACCCAATTGTTAAGTGAATCTGGCTTCCCCATTGAGTTTGCTTGTCAGAAAGTCATAAAAGGTGATCCCATGACCCTGGGACACAGCAACCGTCATAAATATGAGTCAGTTGCCAAGCGTCTGAATTTTAATCACATGAACATGGGGGCTGCAGCAACAGTCATAAGTGTGAAAAATGGCCATAACTCACTTTTTCAGTCCTGTTGTAACTTTGAACGGTCACTAAATGAACTGTTGCAAGTTGAGGACTCCCTATATGGGCTCTTGTGGTCCTCGCCCCCCTCTTTATCTTATGGCTGCGGAGAAAACAAAGTCAGTTCGCATTTTTTGTATTAAAAGAAAAAAGTCGGCCCACATTTCTGAGGACAGGCATTCCAAGTGGGGTCTAATTTCTCCCTTTAAACATCCGAGTAGAAAGTTTATCTCTTCTCCTTCGATGAAGTTAATCGATTTAGAGAAGAATGCAGCTGTTGGTAATCTCCTCTGGAAGCAGCGAAACCATTGTTATTTACTTTAGACAGAGTTAATGCTGACAGGGATTTGGAGCAAAGCAGAGCAGTCAGACTAAGAATGCATGCAAATGGGTATCAGTACAGATGGAGCCTCCCCAGAAGGGACTAACTCCAAGACCCCTAGTTTGGGGGGGTTCTTCACAAGCAGACTGATGATGGAATATTAAGACCAGTCATTCTGTGCCCTGTCCTGCCAAGATCTTTACTTTTTAAGCATCCACTCTTTTAGAAAAAGATTACAAGAATTCCAGCTGTCCTATTAAAGCTAATTCTGGAGATATATATATATATAACATACACACACACACACACACACACACACACACACACACACACACACACACACACACACACACACACACACACACACACACACACACACACACACACACACACACACACACATATATATATATATATATATATATATATATATATATATATATATATATGTTCGAATCCCAGTAAGGGTATGGCTAGCTGATGAGAGCTAATTAGCTCGAAATAGATCTATACTAGTCTCCCTTTATTTATTTATCAGTACAAATACAACACACACACACACACACACATACAGACAGACAGATAGAGATAGAGATAGATAGATAGATAGAGAGAGAGAGAGAGAGAGAGAGAGAGAGAGACAGACAGACAGACAGATAGATAGATAGATAGATAATATCTATCTATTATATATATCTATATAATATCAGGAAGATCTTCATTTAATTTATATCATTTCATTCTCTTGTCTTTTGGCTGTTGAGATCATCACTAGAGTTATTGCAATAATAGACACATTTTTTATGATGTGTACCAGACAGGAAAAAAAAATCAGGCCACGTAAGGCACGGTAATATAAATATTGTTGCCCAAAGATTATTGGCAATTACATTAAAAAACGGCTGCAAAATCTGACTTTCAGAAGAATAAGGCAGCAAAGCACTATATCTATAGTGATGTAGCCTTTCCATTAGTTCAACATGGGTATTCCTTAGGATATCAGGGTTTCTGATAAGTTTCTCAGAAAAAAAGTTTGCTTGCCAGACTTACTAATGTTAGGATGTGATGTGAGTAATGCAGGACTTTTGGTGATCAAGGATCAAATGATACTCAATGCACCTTGCACCCAGCAAGATTTACAACTACATGTGTCCCAAAGATCTCGGAAAGGTTCACACAAAGCAGACAAGTTGATGTGAAAAGGATTCTTTAAGTAAAAAGTTTGGAAATAAAACCATGGACCTGTAAGATTGAATTACCCTCTCATTCCATATAGTAAACAAATAAATCAGGGACCACTATGGTTGTCTGTTATTTACATGAAACTGCTAATCAAATTAAGCAATATATTCTTGAGTTTCTATTAATGAAAGCTTAGACATTTGTAGGACAACTTTCCTCCTCCCTTCCTAAACAACTGCAGCCAGCCAAGATGACATCCAAATTATTAAATGTTCCACAATTTTGTACTTCTATTGTGATGTTGCACACACTAAGGAAACTGCAGAATTTGTGTTGCAGCATTGAAATGCATCTCTTTCTCCCTCCAGGGGATGCCCATGTTCCTCTTCATGTCTTTTTAAAAATACATTTACCATATTTATAATTTGCCTCAAACTTCAAAGATTCTCTGTAGTTAACAAGCAAAGAAAGTTAAAACCAAAACCGTACCAGTTATCCATATCCAAGAAAATATAAATATCTCCTCTGGAGGCAATCCATAATTAGCCAGATAGGAAGCCCACTGAGAAAATGTTTTTTTTAACCTCAACTAGGACAGGAGCCTTATGGAGGAAGATTATTCTAGAGGATGGGAGCTACCACTGAGAAGCCCTATTGCCTAACAGAATGACAGCCTTAGAAGGGACCTTGAAGATCTTCTAGTCCAACCTTTTGCTCATGCAGGAAATCCTACACCATTTCAAACTAAAGGTTGTCCAATCTCTGCATCTCTTATGATTCTCAACAGGTCTTTCTTAATGCCCTGGCTGAACAGGCAAATTTCATTCTGACAAGGTATCACCTGATCTATCCTGGTGCTGGACCATATATGGTTTTGAATGTAATGTTCAATATGAGCTAGTTTGTTTACAGGGTATTCTGGTGCAAACAACATTGTAACTGGTGTACCAACCAAAGCTGGGGAAAGTTTCCTCCCAGCCACAGCCTACTCTTTGAGCTGGAATCTAGAGTCTAGTGGGACATGAACTACCTTATTTGGAGAGAATATGACATCATGGAGATTCATTCATGGGGACAATATATCATATTGCCCCAGCTTTTATGGTTAAGTAGCTATTCCATGTTGGTAAGATTTAATCTGAGTTTATTTCACCTCATCCAGATGAATGCCAGAGCCTCCAAGCATTGGTTCAGACTTCCATAGCTCTGTTTGATATGATGCTATATAATTTATACATTAGCATATTGTTGGTACCTTATCCCAAACTTTCAGATGACCTGTCACAGCATTTTCAAATAGATGTTAAAAAAACATAGGAGAGAGCACCAAAGCCTGGATCAAACAAGGCATGGTTAACCCCACATTGATATAACCAGTTATTTTCTCTCATGGCCACCAACTGGAATTGCTCACTCAAGTAGGAGTGAAGTGTCAGAGAATATTACCCTCAGCTTCCACTTTTACAAACAATCGAGAAGGATATTATGGTTGGTAATTCTGAATGCCACAAAGAGGTCTAGTAGTAGTCACATGACTGGACCCAAACATTGACCCAAACACATATTGTTTCCATGGCAGGTTACATTGCAGTTGTCACCAGAGAAGCATGAACTTCTGGATCCACCTGCCCATGCCTCACCTGGTTGCCCAAAGGAGCCAGAAAGGGCATGGATCAAGCCTATAGGAATTCAGATTACAAAGGATCTCTAGTTCCAAAACCCCCAAAGAATCCCACATTCAAAGAACTTTCTGATGAATTCTACCCAGAGAGTATGAGTAACTTTCTCTGGAAGAAACCTGCAGTTCTCATGATAGCTGTCAAACCTAGTGAGGTCAGTTGGTGAGGCCTGCCCTCCACTCTGAAACCACTGGAATTATGGTTTGTTGATAATGATGGGATTAAAGGTACAGTTCAAGTGCACCAACTACAATCAATGGGATTAATGAGATTACCTTGTGAGTAAATATGCACTGTGTAAGTAATGCATAAAGTTTTTAGTGCTGAAAACTGCTCTAAAGTAAAAGAAAAATGACACAGGGCAAAACGCAATTGACAAATGGATGCATCGTGATGCTGTTGCTCTATTCAGAGCTGTCCTTCTTAGGTGGTGCAATACTTTCGGCCTCTGCACCCCCGTTTTCTTTTCCACTTATTCAGCATCACTTGCTGGAGCAGGTTAAGAAACACCTTTGCTATTATATAGTAAGGAACAGGCTTTTTTTGGGGGGGTGTAGTTATAGATTATTATTCATTTTTTAAAAAGCAGCCTAATAATGAGCCTGCCCTATATCCTCTTGCAGCTTGTCCTCTTTATATTGACATCTCATTACCTGCAGGGTTTAGTTTTGACCTTAATTTGCACGGTTTTGCTCTCCCACTGGTATTTGTGTTGAACGTTCATACTTTCCAGCTTAACGGCAGGGGAGAAGATGAGCCGAACTACAAGTTCTCATCTTTTGTAATAGCGAGTGCCCTGTTTCAAGTGGTAGTGGTGGTGATGGTGGGTGGAAACCATCCAAGCCTCCCCAAGGACAGCAAAGGCAAATTAAAAATGGAGAGCTCATCTAGCAGCAATCACTTTTAACCTACTTTGGGGATCAGAGTGAGAATAGGAACACACATACGTGTCCTACTGGCCTTGAGGAGTGCCATATAGTGCAGCATCAAAAGAGGGACACTCTGTCCATAGTTTCAGCTTTCTGACAATTGTGCATCCATTCTATTTTTAAACAGCTCAGAGCTGACACACACTGCATCTATTAGATAACTATGACTGCTTCTCTACCGCCATCCTGGATTTTTTTTTTGAGAATTCCTAGCTTTGCAAGCTTTTGTCTCTGGGAAGCCATGGGCCAGAAGATTGGGCACTTTACAGAAAAGCTTACCATCTGATTTATTAAGCTAATGGAACAGCATCTATAATAAAACAATATATGTAGCAAAGGCAAAACTTTCTCAGGCATGAAAGTTTATCATGTTCAGGTCAGCATAACTTATAAGTTTGTTTTTGGGGAAAAAACTGGAGGAAGAAGCATTATATGCACCTGGGGCTCCTAAGACGAAAGGCAAGATATAAATCAAATACACGAATAAATACCAGTAACCATAATTTCTTTGATGAGTTATCTGCAAAACTACTGAGCAATCTTGCCAGGGAAAGGAACTCGTTTGCTTGCAGATAACTTTTTTTTTACTTGGTTCTCCCTTGTTATTTATTTATTTTTTTCCAAAGCTTAGAACTCTAAAGCAATACGCATTGTCTCAAGAGATCCCAGTGGTGCTTTTTCCAAAAGGCAATTGGACTTTCTTGGGTTTTTTTCCCCCCTTTGAAAACATTTTGTTTCTCATACAAGAAGTTGAGCATCTCCATAGACATTGTCTCAAAATATTCTCCTTGATGGATGGCATGCAGACATTTGCTCTGGATGATTTCTATAGCAAAGTTGCAGGACCTCTTAGTCACAGAATTTAAGTGTCAAATATTTTGAGAACTCCAGCACAATCACACTCTTACATGTGCATCAAATAATACTTATTGTATCACAACTCAGCAGAAGTATATTTCTTATGAGCATGTCTTGTGCTGGCCAGATAGATTGTGAATAGGAATATTCTGCATACTGCATATAATTTTGTTTTATTTTTGTAGCTTCCACTTGTATTCAAGCAATAGCATTGAAAAACTATCAACAAATTTTGAATTATCATAACAGTTATTTCACATAGCTGGGGAATTCTGGCAGTTGGAGTCCGCACGTTTTAAAGTTCCCAAATTTGAAAAACACTGTTCTAGAGTGATTCAGCCATCATAATGAGATGCACAGTCATTTGAAAAATGGATAGAGGCACTAGAAAATACTAAAGTCTATTCCATATTTTTGCTGTAGATTATTAATTCACTCCCAAAAGATAAGGGCCAGAGACCTGATATTAGATTCTCAGATTTTGAGATTGTAATTTTTGAGTTTCCTACTGTGTCAGAAGGTCAGTGGCTAAGATGCTGAGCTTGTCAATCAGAAAGGTTGGCAGTTCAGCGGTTCGAATCCCTAGTGCCACGTAATGGAGTGAGCTCCCGTTACTTGTCCCAGCTTCTGCCCAACATAGCAGTTCGAAAGCATGTAAGAATGCAAGTAGAAAAACAGGGGCCACCCTTGGTGGGAAGGTAACAGCATTTCATGCGCTTTCGGCATTTAGTCATGCTGGCCACATTACCATGGAGACATCTTCAGACAACACTGGCTCTTCGGCTTTCAAACAGAGATGAACACAGCCTCCTAGAGTCAGGAACCACTAGCATATATGTGCGAGGGGAACCTTTACTTTTAGTGTGTCAGAAATAAAGCCAGGTGTCATTCTGAGTAGTCTGCTTATGATATATGCCATTAAATCTTTGGCCTTGACGGGCTGCATCTGGAATGGAGCATAAACAGAACCCTTTTTAGAACATCACTGATTGTTCAGGTACATTCATATCACACTGATTTCTCTTAGAAACCATGGATGAATGCAGCCTACAGTTCTTAAAGTGGCATCCTGATCACTCCAGGCATGGAGTTGTTTACAGGACTAATCATGATAATAAATAATAAGTAATAAGAATAATGAATAATAAATATTAGACAACTCATGGCCAGAAGCCCCTTGAGACTTCATACTAGTCTCATTAACATTATGCACAATTTACTGCACAAATAAACTACAACTAAAGATCAGGACTTCCCAAGAAAACAATGATAAATGGGAGAGGTATCATGTGAGCAGTAATCAAATACTTAAAGGCATTTTAAAACTTTCCATTCTCACACTAGAGCAATCCCTCTTTTGTTTTTGGGAGGGGGGGGTTGTGCTCTGTGGGCATTTTCATATTTTGTCTTGTCTCCACCCCCACTTTTTCAACAAACATGTTAATGGCACAATAGATTGGAAAAGTAATTATTTTTAATGCTAATTTTTACAAAATATTAAATGATTGTACATTTCCATAAATAGACTAATTTTTAAAATGTACAAGAAAGATTCCAACTGGGAAAGTGGCTTAATAAAATAAAAGGGAAATCAGAATTATCTGGGTTTAACTATTGAAATAAAAACTTATTTTTAAGATTAAAATTTCAAAACCTCCTGTTAACAATTTATTATTGTATACAAATCATAGAAAGTTTACTATGTTTGTTAACTATCCCAAGTTGTCCTAACAGTTAACTCTGTTTTGTCCTGAATTAAAAATCCTCGTTTGCTTCTTAATAATATCTCTTATTAATTTAATTAATTTAATTTATAGACCGCCCCCTCTCCCCAAAGGGACTCGGGGCAGTGTACAGACCACAATAAGACAATATACAAACTTAGATAATTATAAATACCCATTAAAACAGATTATATGGTAGGCTGTACATTATAGTTAAAAATTAAAACAACCTATAAAATTTATCCCTAAACATTTAAAATTTAAAAAATACAGGCTAGAGGGACACAAAAGTTACAGTTAGGCCAGGCCAGCTAAATTAAACAGGTGGGTCTTTAGTTTGTTACGGAAAGAGCGGAGATTGGTCGTTATTCTAATGTTATCAATTGTTGTCTGGTTAAATATAATAAATCCATTCTCCAAAATTGATCTGTCTTTCCAAAAGAATCCAGATGAAATTGTTTTCCAGTTGAGTAGAAAAAATTTCTTCCCCAATCTTCTTCAATCTTCTTAAGGGAAATCTTCATCACTTATCCCTTTAGTGAGTTCTAAGTCTGTTAAGGTCCATGTTTCTTTCAGTCTTCTCCACCAAAACTGCCAATTTCAAACCAAATTCCTTTTGCAAATCTGGTTTAATTACAGTTAGTTGCATCCGGACATTCTTTGTAGCCGTTATTATTTTGTCCAAGTTCTTTTTAAAGGTTTTTAAATTGGGTTTGTGTATTAAAAAGCAGCCTTTTCTCAAAACTCAGCTACTGTAAAGGTAATCCTGGAGATATGACAGATCATTTAGTGAGCGTTCAAAGTCCCTGGGAGATTGGGCTTTCTTTGCCCCCTGTTCCACCCCTCACAATGCCTTGTTTGCCTTCCGGCCACCTGCAGAATTCAGTATTGTAGGCCATTTTTACTGGGCCACGTGGTGCAGCCATTTGCAAACTGATCTCAGCAAAGCAGCATTTCCCCCACCTTCTGCCTTTCTGCATGGCCTCTTTAACTCAAAACAGGACAATGAGCCAAAGTTTGTGCTTTGCAGTTTCTATATTTCCTGGTTTTAAAAAAAGTTTTAAAAGGAAAGGAAGGTGGAGAAACAAGAGCAGTGGTGAACAATGAAGGGTTAAAAGAGTGATGCAGAGAGAGCTGCTTTGCCTTGTTTGAAACCTGACCTGGAAGGCAAAACTGCTCTTCCCCATCCCTCTGCATTGCTGTTTTAACACTTAACCCTTCATTATCTGTTCTCCATCTCACTGCTCTTGTTTCTTCCCCTTTGTTTTAAAACTTTTTTTACCAGGATATATGGAAACTGCAAAGCACAAACTGTGACTCATTGTCCTGTTTTGAGCTAAAGAGGCTATGCAGAAAGGCAAAAGGTTGGGGAAATGCTGCTTTGCTGAGGTCAGTTTGCAAATGGCTGCTCCATGTGGCCCAGGTAAGAAGAGCCTACAACACTGAGTTCTGCAGTTCTCTGGAATGTAAGCAAGACATTGTGAGGGGTGGAGATGGCTGTGGGGACCCCAAGGAAAGAAAGCAGAGCATGGGGTGGTGGTAGTATTTAAGGGGGTGGGAGACACCCTGGGAGGCCCAAGGCAGACATCCCTGAGGCACCCCATTTGCATTTAATGACCCTGCATTCACCCCCTACATTCGTTTAACATATGCATTGGAGTGATCCAGGATGAGGACTCTTTCACTTAATGAGTTTCAATTAATGTCCTCCTGCCTTATGACTGAAATGGGCAGGCTCCATTACTGTTGTAAGTCAAGGATTACTTGCATCTTGTCCGTGAGCTGACATATTCTTTGCTCTCTTGTAGCTTAGCAATTGGAGATCAGAAAGCTCTTCAAGGAAAGGAAACAAAGAATGCAAGTCATTCTTTGTGCTCAGCAGGAAACTTGCTAGGGCACCAATACGGATTGTGATTAGTGGGGGTAGAAGAAAAGAGTTTGGGTGATAAACAAATTTCTTTGCAAAAATCAGGTTTATTTACACTAGGCAGGTGTTATATAGTCAATTTGGTTCATCACTGCAGCCATTATATTCTATTTATGTTTCACTTTATTGTTTGTTTGAAGGATTGGTGTGTTTGTGTTTGCCTGTATTTATACATGTGTGTGTGTGTGCACACTTATTATTGCTTCTCTTTAATAAGGAGAATATAATATCATTGTCTTTATCATATAAAGTAAAAAAGTCTCTGTAATGCATCTCATAACATGTTGTTTTCCTCCAGTCAGGAGCAGTACAGTTTGCAATCCTTAATTTAATGTTCCTATTACAAAAAAATGTCTGATTGCCGCATTGGCCAGGGTTGGCATGGACAGAACAAGACAGGCTGCTAAATAAAGCCCATACAGCATTTTATAGATTTCCTAATGTCTTATGTTGAAAACCATCCACTTAAACAGAAGCTTTGCTGGCACAGATAACTTTCTAGGCTGCTTTCTCTCTTCATTGCTTTGTTTTTTAAGAGTGATTATTGAAAGAGAGAAGAACTCTTTATTTCAAAATTGGAAAATGTCGTGCTTTATGCATGGTTAAAAAAAGTCTATATCACATCACATAGCAAACAATAAAGCGGATTGGTTATGTGCCATCATATTGTTGTCAATTCCTAATGACCACATAGATAGAAAAACAATACGCCAAAAATAAAACAATAAAGACATTCAAACCAATATTAGATAAATTAATGGCTAATTAATATAGATGATAATTATGTTAGGGGAGATAGTTGACATAGCACTTTAAAATAATTACATCGTTATGTCACATAAGTGACCATACTCCTATGATATTTTTACTATAAGAATGTTCTGGCTATTGATTCCAGCAACCAGTTTTTAAGATTTTAGTTGATATTTAGACAAACAGTCTAACAGATTACCAGAGTTGGAAGGGACCTTGTAGGTCATCTAGTCCAATCCCCCACCGAAGCAGGAGACCATACACCATTTCTGAGAAATGGCAGTCCAGTCTCAGTCTGGGATTGAATAATTCAAGTTGATTCACAATAAATTGGCAGAAAAAGGCAGGGTCAAAAATAGTCCAGTCAAGATAAAGAGGAAAAATAAAGTAGCAAGTTGAAAGCAATTGAACAGTAAAGTTGGGTATAAGTAGCGAAGGCCAGTTGTAGAATATTGTAGAGTTGGAAGGGGTTACTTAGGTCACTGACTCCATACCTCAGACAGACATTTGAACTGAGTTATCACAGGCAGATGTTCCCTCTGCTCCAGCATAGTCATTGAAAGAGGAGCTACCAATTCTCTCCATAATTGGTTGCCTTTTCAAATTACTGTTACTAATAGGATTAGTCTCTCTATGTTCAATCAGAGTATGCCTTCCTGTAATTTAAATTCATTACAGAATTCCAAGTCTTGCACTCCAGAATGAGGGAAAATAGGTTGGGATCTTTTATGTGACACCTGTTCTGGTATTTGAAGAGTCTTATCACATTCTTCCTTTTTTTCCCCTCAGATTGAATTGAACTCCTTCAGTCTGTCTTCATAGGACTTGGTTTCTTGTCCTCGAATGATCCTTGTTGCCATTCTCTGAAATTGTTCCAGTTTTTCTTAATCATTCCGAAACAGAAATGATAGTAGTTAGGGACACAAGCAGAATACACAAAAACAATTATTTCCAATGATTTGGAATTTTGTTGATATAGGGTAAAATTACAGTTGCCTTTTTTTGCAATCATATCACTCTGTTTATTTGCAGTGAAAAACGCAGCAGCAGCCAAGGGAGTTGAAAAGAGTTGCTTATATTCCATTGTCCAAAAAAAGGAAATGCTACATAACTTACAGTTATTAAGCTGTTGAATTTATCTGAAATATCAATAAAACTAAAAAAAATATCACAGGGATGATAGTCATAAAATAAACATTTGCTATTTTTGAAAAAAAACCCACGATGACAGATTTAGGCAAAACACAAGAGTGCAAAAAGCCACTCTAAAACTGAAAGAAGAAACATCTATAACCTGTACTACACTGATGACATCACTCTGATAGCTGAAAAAGGAAATGATCTGCAAACATTAACATTCAAATCAAGGAGTACAGTAAGTATAGGTTAAATATAAAGACGATCAAACTAATAACAGGTACAGAAATCAGTCTCAGAACAGTAATCAAATAAGTGGAGAATAGCTTCTGCTTTACAGGATTGACTATCAATAGTAAAGGGACCAGCTTCCAAGAAATATGTCACACCGGAGAACTTGGTTAAACAGCAATGATGACTTTGGAAAATATATTCAGATGCTGTGATGTATCTATACCTATCAAGATCAGAATAATTCAGGTCATCATTTTCTCTGTAGCATCTGTGGAAGTGAAAACTCAAAAAAAGCAGAATAGAGTCTTGATACTTTCGTACTTTGTGTTGGAGAAGACTTCCACAGAAAGCCAAGAAAGCAAATAGATCATAGAACAAATCAATTCAGAATCCTCACTGGGTAGAAATGACCAGGCTCAAATTGTCATTGTTTGGATGTGTTATACAAATCCTACTTCTCCTATGAAATCTGTAACTCTGGGAAAAGTGAAAGAAAAGAGAGCAACCAGCAGTAATGGGTTAACTGTTGGAAGACCTAAAGATAGCCCTGTAAGTCTTCCAACAGTTCATCCCTTATTCATGCTCGCTTGCTTCTGGGGATAGATCATCCTGAAGAAAATGTATGTGTTCATTAAGAATTGACATTGACTTGATGGCTCATATTCATATTAAAGTCATCATAATGATAGCAAAGGCATTTACTGATATGATGATTCTAGCTGTTAATATATGGCTGTGACTGTGACCATAAAGGCTGAATAAAGCAAAGAAAAAAAGACCCTTTAAAAGTGAGATGCTAAAGAAAATGGTTGAGAATAACATGGACTAGCTACCACAGCTCAATATTGATGAAGAGCTAGTTTAATGTAGTGGTTAAGGTACCAAGAGACTGAATTCTAGTCTTGCCTTGGGCATGAAGTCAGTTGGCTGGCTTGAACCAATCTCTCTTAGCTCTAGGAAGATGGCAACGGCAAACCTCTTTTGAAATGTTGGCACGAAAACTACAGTGATTTCTCAGGGAATTGCCAGCCGTCAACACTGTCCTGAAAGCACCGAAAAGAAAGAAAACGAAACTACACATTAGAAGCACAAATAATGAAGCCAAATGTTAAATATTTCAAACATATAATGTGAAGGCACATTATTACAGAATTTTTATCATTCTAAACAATATGATGTCCATTGGCTCACAAAAGAACTCGAAGAAACATAATGAATGACTGAATGAACAATCCAAGATCTTTTCTCACAAATTCCATTACAAACATAAACATGCATTAACCTATACCTGTACATTTGATTTTTGTTTCTAAGTGAAGAAGTTTGAATTTGTCTTTGTTTAATATTATTTTCTTAGTTCGTTTCTGTAGACTTATCAATATTAGTTTGCATTTTATTTCTATCTAGAATATGCCTTGTTATTTGCAATTTTGATAGACATCTTCTCTAGCTCTCCAACCAAATAATTAATGAAAATTAAAAAAATAGAATAGATTAAATAGAATAGAATAGATCAGCCAGGGCTGATCTTCATAGTATCCTCATTTGGCACCTATCTCTAAATTGCTGAATAACCACTGATGACCACTGTGGGTAAAATTTTCAAGCCAGCTATGTATCCACTAAATTATAATGTCATCCAGCCCACATGTAAGTAGCTTGATAATCAGCATGTCATAATATACTTTATCCAATGCTTTGCTGAAGTCAAAGTGTATTATGTCTATAGAATTCCCAGAATCCTTAAGCTGGATCAAAAAGTGAGATAGTATTTGTCAGGATCTATTTTGAAAAATCCATTATGTTTAAAAATTAATTAATAACCGTTATGTTTTCAAGCTGCTTACAGAATGATTTGTGAGCTGCTTTAGAGTCTTTGTGGGTATATATGTCAGACTGCTGTATAATTTGTCATATCTCTCCTGACCACAACTCTTCTCCACTTTTGAAGATAAGGACATTTGCTCTTGAAGTATCTGCCATTTCATTCATTCTCGTGGGATTCCCAAAATATATTTTGGAAATATTAGGGCAATATCATGATTCAGTCTGAAAACCAAGCAGTTCTTTCATTATTCTAGAATGCAGCTATTTCTGTTTCTGGAGATTTATAGTCCTTCAAAATAAAGAGGCATTCCTTGATCCTGTTTTTCAGTCTCAAATTTCCTATTTCCCCTTTTTTCCTACTGTTCACAATTTCCAGGAGGAATGCATAGTTTTTTCCCACCTGCTGGAGAGTACAGAATTGTGTAGCTCTGTCTTTTCTTTGCTGTCTTCGTTGAGCAGCTGAAGTACATGTAATTTTAATTTCCTTTTCCTTTAGGAACTCCCACTCATCTTGAGCTCCTTTTCTTACTAGCTTCCTTTGACATGAGACCCTACTTAATTATTTGATTTACTTTAAAATCTGCTTTATAAAGTACAAGATACATTTTGACAACACTCAGTTTCAGCTTTCCTTAAATCAAGTACTCCAACATTACGTGATTACTACCTCCAGATGTTCCCACTATTTCCACTTCCTCAAGTAAGTATTCCCTTTTGATTAGTATCATGTCAAGGGTAACTGATCCTCCTGTGCCTTTTTGCACTCTCTGAAAGAGAAAGTTGCCAGCAAGACAAGTCAGGAATTCCTGGAAGAACCATGCTTGGCAGAGTTTGTCTCCCAACAGATGTCAAGGTAATTAAAGTCTCCCATCACTACAATTTCATGCCTCTTTGAAAGCTCTACAGTTTGTTTTGGAAGGCATCATCTGCATTTTCTCCTTGGTTGGGTGGGCGATAGTAGACACTAACACCAATATTGTGTTTATTTGTTCCTCCACTTATTGTAACCCAGATGCTCTCTGTAGGATTGTTAAGTTCATTCATTTGGATTTCTAAGCAAGAATGGATATTTTTAACATAGACTACAAATTCTTCCTCTCTTTCTATTGCTTCTGTTTGTTTTAAACTATTTGTATGTACTTCAGTCATGGGATTCACCTAGCTAGGTTTCTGTTTTATTTGTTAAATCATACTTGCCATATATATTGTACTCTAGTCATTATTATGTAGACTATGGACCTTTCCTTGTCTGTACATTCTCATCTACCCCCACGACATTGCTTTCATTTTCCAATTAGCCCATGCGTGATACACCCTATTTGTGTCTGGATGAGGAAGAACAGGCTTAAACTCAATCCTGACAATGCTTAGCGGCTGTTTATTTCAGATTCCCCCATTACGAAGGATTTTCTAACTTTAGTTCTGAATTGTGCCTTTCCTAAGATGTGGAATCCCTTCCCATGGTCATTCTTGTTTTAGTCACCATGTGAGGGAACTATTGTAATATACTGTACATACAACTGCCCTTAAAGAACACTTGGTAGTTGTAATTTGTCGAGAAAGTGGTGGAGCAGGCAATTATAAGTGCAGATTAGTTCATCCATGTAACATTTTTACTATCTAAGCTTTCCGATGCAATTCAAAGACCTAGGTGTGTTCTTTTTCCCACTGCTTCTGCCCATTTGGTAAGATCTGGCAGAATGGGTGTGTGCTTCAGGTTTCATCTTTAAAACAATGCCACTTGCTGAGACCTAGATTATTTGGTGAGGCTGTTGGCCTCTATGAGAATAACGCCCTAGAGTTTGAGTTGCCTCTAGTGAGCTGTCTTTTAAATGAGATTTAAAGACTTGGCTTCCCTTCCCACCACCAGCACTAGATTAGGAAACATGTATTGCTAGGAGAATTTTATTAATATGTTTTGTAGCTTATTCTCTAGGACGTCGCATTATTTCTTACTAATGTATTGGAATGTTTTTATCTTGCACATTGCTCACATTCATTATGAATTGGGTGGATTACCAATTTGATTGATACATTATAAATAAATAATGGTTATGTCCACGGCACCCAATGTTAATCCAGCTGTGTATGATCTTCCACATTTCACTGCCTGTTGTACTGTGATCTAGAGAGGGTGGGTCCAGCCCAGAATCAAGATGGTGAAAAGACATAGCTTCTCCTCTGTCCCTCATGCCGCTGCCTTCCTGGGTCACTTTATTTGGAGCACTGGGAGAGTCTAGTTGCTTCAAGCTGAGCTCAGCCACCATACCTGCTATTTCTCATAAATTTCATATCACTTTTCTGGTAAGTTTCAGGTAGTATCTGGTTTGAAATAGTTTTTTTTTAAAAGAGGATTATTTGATTTATCTCTCACCTTTACTCTGAACAACCCAAAATGCCATGCACAATCCTTCCGTTTCCTGTTTTTCCTACCCTAACAATCTCATGAGATGGGTTACATCGAGAGAGATTGGCTCAAAGACATCCAGCCTAACTGCATCCCACATGGGAGCAGCTATGATATCTATGGAGAAAACCTCTGCAGTTTCACCCTTCACACATTCAAGTAAAAGGAGGAGAGAGGAAAAAAAGAGATAGGAAAAGCAATAAAAGTCTAAGAGCTGAGCTGGAAAGCAATAAAAGGATGAGGAAAGGGATAATGGAGGTAAATAATTAGAGAACAGAACGGGAGGAGTAAAGTGAAGAACCTGGGCTTGGGCAGATAAAGATGTAGGGGGAAAAATCTTCAAGGTTAAAATCAGAAGCCTACTTTGGGGGAACAAAATTGAAATTAGGAAAAGAACCTTAGATGTACCAAAGAGTAAGGTTAAAAGTGGCACAAATAAGGGATCTCCGTTTTTAGCAAGTGCATTTTGCACTTTAACCATTATATTTTGTGAAGTATTTTTATTCAAAGCTTGGTCTTTGCCTGGCTACCATCAAGTCTTATGAAAAAAGAAACTATGGCAGATATGGTATGGCTGTAGCTATTTTTTTGTAGGATCATTTTTGCCCTTATGTATAGTGTATTAGGATTATTGATGAGTCTTGTGACTTGTTCTGTCTTATCCTTGATCTCTGCTCTTTCAGATTCACAAATTTATGAATTTACTTGACATAACTCTGTTCAGTTTCCTGTAGCAATGGATTATTCACTACTGTAAGTCTTCTCCTTATTCTCTTAAAGAGCACGGTTGCATCTTCTGCATATTCAGGAATTCACATTTTTCACACAATTCTTCTACTATATTTCTTTTTCTCCTCCTGAATGCTCAGAACCTCTTTTACTTGTGAATGCCTGAAATCTCTTTCTGACACATATTTTACATCTCTTGTCTCTGGATTGCTATTCTCATCCTCTGTGCTTGTCCCTCTATTTGTCTTCCTCATCTGGTCTGTTGTCTGTTCCTGTTCTAGAACCTCTTTCTTTGAGTTAATAATTTTCACCATTTCTTATCAAGTGATATGTGGCTATTTACTGTTTCAGTCCTTCAACATTGTCTTCAAGGTTGTATTTGCTGCAAATATGTATATCCCAGGTTTTTTTTTTCCTGGCAGGAAAATGAATATATCACAAGTAACGATCTCTACTTTTGCTCCTTAGGATATCATCAATAGAAAGCCTTTTTAATGCTCTTAAATTGGCCAAATAAAACTCTAAACCTAGGAGGAGAAATGGGACCCTGTCTTAAAACTCTCCTGCTGAACTCCATTGAGAAACTTCGGTAGCTCAGTAATGATAAGGCTTAGGTTCCAAACCAGACCTGGGAAGAATGTTGCTACTCCTGAATGATAGATTGTTTCAGTGAGTGACACTGGGATTTTATACAGAAAATGTTCTAGTCTCTACCCCCAGCTAATCATTTTAAAAGCTGGATTTAGAGTACCAAATAAACTAAAGTACTCTTCACTGAAGTCTGGTGTTCTCTGCTCTTTGTTTCTCATCCCATCCTCACTGCTTTTGGTGGACTACTGTGGTTTGTAATTATGAAATGTAATCCAAAAATACAGTCCTGGGGTACTGAAGGTCAATTGTGCCAGAAGTTGTTGGCCTGACTCTTCAGGTTGATGATAAGGCAGTTTTTGCTTCTATTATTCCTCGTTTTCAAGTGTAAATATGCATGGGGAATGGGGTCACAGCAAAATCAGTAATGTGCCTATCCTCTAGAACTTTTCTTGGAGAATCTTTGTATAAAATAAGAATGTTCAGACTGAATTTGTAGTGATGATTAGCCTATACTGTTGGAGCCAGGATGATGCTGAGATTGGATATGGAAGACTCACCATGTTTAACTATAATGTTCAATGTGTCATATTTGACCATACTGTTTGTCAGAGCTGAAGGGGTGCCGAACATTTCTGCTCTGATGTCTTGCAGGGGGAAAAGTTACACATTCAATATTAACTAATCCTTTTCAGCTCTTGAATGGAACTATGAAATGTAGCAGCTCTGTGTCAGAGCGTCTACACAACAAACTCATGTTGGAACTGCGGCCTGATGGGACATGATTATAAAATTGTGAGTAATTGTTTTCTGCCAAGCCATCTTCCTTGTAGATACTGTCTCTGTGTGTGTGTGTTTGTGTGTGTGTGAAAGAGAGAGGAGAGAGAAAGAGAGAGAGAGAGAGAGAGAGAGAGAGAGAGAGAGAGAGAGAGAGAGAGAGAGAGAGAGAGAGAGAGAGAGAACGAGAACACTGTAATGGAATTATTACATGAATAGCATGGTAGGCAACACAGAAACAATGTAAAAGATGATAATCCACTTGGAGTGATAATCTTTTTTCTGAACATTGCAATAAGATTGTGAACATATACCATCTTATTGCAATCTAGCACTCTTCAAATTGATCAGCGCACAACAAAGAGCTTAAGATGTGCCCAAATTCACTGGTGGTGTTAGCTTCAAACACTGTCTTAAATCCATCCTGTTTTTACTCTGCAAAGTGAGAGCCTATTTGGTCTAGTGGCTAAGGCACCAGACTAGAAAGTGGGAGACCGTGAGTTCAAATTGCACCTTATCCATGAAAGCCAGCTGGGTGACTTTGGGCCAGTCACTTTCTCTTAGCCTCACCCACTTCCCAGGGTTGTTGTTATGGGGAAAATAGGAAGAGGAAGCCACCTCGAATTATTTGTAAAAATAATACAGGTGGGATACAAATAAATACATTTAAATATTTTTTTTTTTAATAATAAAATTTTATTGGTTTTTCAAGATTTATAGGGAAAAGGGTAAATGGACAGGTATACAAATTTTGGCAGTTGCAAAATGTGAGAGGCCCCCCTCCCTCCATACCCATAGTATACATTTATATATAATGCATTAGTATATAATTGATTACAATCAGCATATTAGTTCTATTATTAAATTCAATCAAGTTAAACATTACAGTATAAAATCCAAATATAATTCCATTTTCACTTTCGGTCAATTTATAATAATATGATTTTCTTGTTTATTTTTGTGATCTGAGTCTTCTTACTATTGCCCCATCTCCCTCCACTGGCAGAGCTCTGGCCCCTCCCGTGTCCTGCGTGTCCGTTGTGGTGTCTGGTGGTTTCTCTAGGAGTGTTTTATTTTTTTCCATAAAGGCCTGCGCCTCTATGGGTGAATTAATTCTAATTCTTGTCTCCTCCCAGAATATCAGCATACCTTCAGGCATCAACCATCTAAACCACACCCCTTTCTGGTATAATTTATTCGCTAATTGCGAATAATTTTTTCTTTTTTCTCTAATCTTCTTAGGGATCTGCTTCAGAATGGTTATCTCCATATCATGATATGTCAATGCTTGCCCCCTTTGTACACCCAGAATTTCATCTCTTGTGCTTTTTCTAAGAAATTTAATGTGAACCTCCCTGGGTACATTGTGTGTTCTAGCATAAGCTGAGTTCACTCTATAAACCAGGTCTATATCCCACCCCATCTGTTGTTTTTCTTTGTGTGTGTAGTCAGCCAGAATGTTTGTCATGATGTCCCTTATGTTTTCCCCATCTTCTTCTATAACATTTTGAAATCTAAGATAATAGGACATTCTCTCAAATTCTAATTTCATCTGTTGGATGTCAAGATCTTTGTTCCCTCTCTGCACAGCTTCCACCCCCCCCTCACCTCCTCCACCCCCCCTTCCACAAGATCCAGTCTTTGTGAGTTCTTATAAATTTGGGCTTGATTTTCTTTAATTTCATCTTTCATTTCCCTTAGCTGTTTCTTGATTTCCTCCTGGCCCTGTAAAATTTGTTGAAGCATTTGTTGAAAGTCGATCTCTGTAGTCTTAGGTTGCATCAGTTCTGTTATCTTTGACTGTGTGGCTGGACTGGATGTTGCAGATGTTGGAGCAGACGTGGCAAAGCCAGGTTTCCCAGGAGGTGGTCTTTTAGATGCCATCCTTTATAACATTAGAAGTTCAGTCCATATATAAGATAAACAGTTAGAAAAGAAGGGTAGCCAGGTGAGGTCCGGGAGCAGAAGAACCAGGCAGAAGAGAATCTCTCTAATAAGTCTGGCAATAGATGAAAGGTTTCCCCTAGAAAGTTCAAAAAATACCAATCCACAAGAGATTCCTCTGGGAGACACGGAGACAAAGACCGGAAGCCTGAATTTTAAAGGTGGAGTCAGGTTTCACAATTCATAAAGACAACGGAAGTGTGCCATCTTGCCCTGCCAGTTTTGGGCACAGAGGCATAACAAAGTTTTAAAAAAGTTCCAAAAGTCCTCAAATCACAGTAGAAAGTGAAATTAAATTGAAAAGAAAATCATCTCAACCTAGGTGAGGCTTCATTCGTTGGCTCTCCCCCCTCCTCCTTCCCCGGGGGCTGAGAGCAAAATTGTTCCTCGCCGCTTGTCCAAGGGGGGGGGGGAAACCCCCCTCCCTCCAGCCGCGCCTCCAGAATACTCCGAAAGTTATTTTAAGGAAAGCTGACTAATTCTCGTGCAAAATAGGGCATGAAGAGAGAAGCAACCTCACCGCACCGCAGCTGCTTCCTTCTATTGCTTCATTCTCCAAACGGCTTTAGCGAGGCGCGAAGCGCAAAAACGCGAGGCGCCCTCCGATCTAGCTCCCCGGTGCCTTGGGCGCGCGAGAGACCTCCCGCCGGCCGCCGCCGCTGCAGGAGCTCCCCGTGATGCCGCCCCTCCGGCAGGACCCCTCTGCGGGGTGTCCTGTGCCCCCCAAGGAGTGGGGAAGCCCACCGGAGAGCCGGAGCGGGCAAAGAGCTGCCTGTCGCCGCTGCCGCCGGAACCGGAACTCTCCTAAATATTTTTTGTCATATCAACAAATTTTCTTTTTTAATGACTAGGAGTGGAAACATAGTTGCAATTTTAAATATAAATATTAAATCTTTGGTACTTTTTAGAATGCAATTATATCTTTCTTCCTTAGGACAATCTTGTAATGAATATTTGTATTATACCCATTTTACAATGGAACTGGGATAAACTGATAATTTGTCCTTTGTTTTACAATCAGTTCGTATCTTAGCTATGATTTGAACTGGGATTTTCTCTGAAATCAGGTCAAAAATAATGCAATAAATGTTTCCTAGATCAAAGAATTAAGTATGCATTCTGTTGTGTTTTCATGTGACATACAAATCTCCTCAAACAAAACCAAGCCATGGGGATATATATTATGTCTGTGTCAAGCAATGGCCCAAGAGACTAGAACTGAAAACACTAAACATGCAGGGAAAAATAGAGAAACTGTAAGCAGTAAAAGACAAAGAGTCACAATCAGTGATAAAGCCCACCGGCATTGCGAATGACATAAGAACACAAAATGGCCAAACAACAACAATAGAAGCTGTAGTAAAAATCTATCTCCTTTAAAAATTGTGCAGGGTATAAATGGAAATGTTTCTATAAAGTGTGAGTTGTGAGTTTATTCAAGAGAAAGGGATGAGCTGTCCTGGTCACAACAGAGAAAGAAAGAAGCCATAGTGTCTTCCTAGAATTCAAGCTCGTGATCTTTCTGCCCCATGACCCATAGTAATACACATGAAATGGAAGTGAAGCAGCTCAGAGAAATCACAACACCGGGGAGCAAAAAGGTGAGATTGAAATTCTATGGTAAGTTTCTGGGCCAGTGTATGTTGCTGTCACTTGGACACAATAGCAGAGCAATCATACGAAAAATGCATGTCAACATCCACAAGAAAGCAATTAGCCTTGGATTCACATACTAGTTGAGTTCATGGCCCAGCCATGCAGGTATATGTTGTACTGAACTAGAAGATAAAAGCTCATATTCAAAGGAAAACTGGGTCCTGATAGCATTAAGGGAATGTCTTAATGATTATTTGTGTTAAAGCAGTGAAACTTTGGCAACTCTTTTTAGGCCAAGAAAAAGTTATTGTTATAATACATAATGGAGAGAATGCAATATGGCTACAGTATAGGAGAATTTTAGACTGCTGAAAAATAAAAGTGCTTGTGAAAATTCAGGGCACAATTACAGGCATAAACATAAGCATAAACAGACGAATTAGGGAATTATTGTTCTGGGATTGATTCTGCCTTTGGAAACTTGGTTAATGGTACATCATTTCTTTTTCTTGTAGAATAAGGAGGTTTGTATGTATCTATTGAGTCTACTCTATGCTGTCCATCTAACCTACTACTGTTTCAGCAGATACCCGGTAGACCTAAACCTAGAAACTAAGTAAGGTCAAGTTCAATTAGTATTTGTATAGCCTTCGGTTAGGTGGCATCAGGATTGCAGGCTGGATTGGGAACTTGAAGAATTATCACAAAGAAGACAATGCCAGAACACTTTTGTATTGTTCCAAGGAAACTATCTGGATGTGCCCATGAAGGCATGACCCTACTCTAACTAATATTGTCTATGGTTTGAAAGTATTTTTACTTCTTTTGACAAACATTCTTTACAATAAATCACATTCTACGCATTACTTTTCTAAAAAGCCTTTGCACATTTTAACGTGTCTCCATTGATTCGTTCATCCTTAGTAAATTATCCAAATTTACCAATTTTGCCATTTACACAGAACTTGCTATCATCCACTCCATTATCCTTCTAAAATGCAAATATCTTCTTCTTTAACAAACTCTTTCAGAATGATACCTTTGTTGCATCTTATGATGAATTTAACATTTACTTTTGTAAATCAGGTTCTTGGCTAATATATGGCATCATCTGCATGCAAAAGAACACTTTGATCAATTCCCCCAACTAATACACATCTAACACCACCACAAGGATTTATGGACAATTATCCCAAGCAAGGATATCACAGATCCTTATCTTACTTTTTCCCCAATGCTGAAATATTAGCTAAACATTCAGTTTATTACTATGTATGTTTTAACTCTATCCTATGTTATGCTTAAAATATTTATCAATCAATCAAAAGTTATATTCTCACAAAACATTATATAACTTGGGGCTTTTTACTTTATCACTTGCTTTCTCAAAATCAATAAAAATGCAATCAACTTCCTTTTCCCCATTCATCAATGAGGCATTAGGGGGCAAAAATGTTATCTACATCCCTTGCTCAACATTTAGCTTCACTGTATTTGACAGATTTTGCTCATTATCACCTCTTGTACCTTTCAATCATAATGGTAAACTTAACAAATTAAACCTCCTGTAGTGTTTGCATTTACCCTGGCTGTTTTTCTTTTTTATAAGAATACAATAATAGTTTTCTTCCAACTGATAGACACAGATACAGCTCATACTCAAATTAAATATCACATAAGCAAACCACATCCACATTTCTGTAGTTACAAACACTGGTAACTATTGAGAAAAATCCCTGCAGTTTTCTTAACAATCTTCAGGTATTTACAATACAATACAGTAATACAATAGTAGAGTTGGAAGGTATGATTTGCCATTGCCTTGTTCCTAGAGCTGAGAGATAGTTGAATGGCCCAAGGTCACTGAACAAGCTTTGCTCTTAAGGCAGGACTACACTTCAAGGTCTCCTTGTGATGCTTTAACTACTACATCAAGCTGGCTTTCAAATATATCTATATCAGACCTGTCAAACTGGTGGCCCCTTGGCTGGATGCACAGACCACGACCACCCCAGCTGCACAAAGGCAAAAAAGTCATGATACATCATGTGACATGATCGAGTTTGACACCTATGACCTATATCTTCATCTTATAATTTGTCAACATTCTCAGCATTTATGGTTTCCTTTTCATCATTTATTCTTGCACAGTAACATAAATAGTATTTGTTTCCATTTCCCTTTTTGACATATCACTATTATTCACATGGGGGTTATATATGTATGTGTACCCCCACTGTTGATTTCTAGCAACTCCCTGAAAGTCCCTGAAGTTTTCTTGGCAAGATTTCTTGTTTGGAGAGTGGGACTGGTCAAAGGTCATCAAGATGGCTTTATGCCTAAAGCAGGACTAAAACTGGTGCCTTACACTAAGGCATGGTCTAGCTTGGTGCCTTACACAAGATTAGTTCTCTTACTATGTACCTAAAATATTACTTTTGCCTTCTCTTGAGTTACATCCCAAATAATCAATTTTTCTTAAATCCTTCCACTTTGTTGGAAGTTGTTTGTTTATTGAATTTCATCCATTTTCAGAATATTTTTATTTTTCTCAAAATCACTCTGTTTCTTGTAGTCTGAACTATTTCTTACTCTTGTGTTACTACCACAATTTGCAATTACCTTTTTTCTCTTTAAAGATTATACAATATATTTTATTGTCTTTATTACAACAATCATTCTTTTATGCTATATGCATTTCTTTTCTTATCCATAGTCTCTTATACTTTATTGATCCACCAAGGATTTTTTAATTATATGATCAGTTAGTAATTCCACACACTCTTGTTAATGCAATTCTCTTCACTTTGTTACAAGCAGCTTCCACATCTTCTTTCCTTTCCTTGCCCACTTTCCATACATTCTGTTGGGTGAGTGCTAAACTTAAAAGTGACATTTAATAGGATACTAAACTTCTTACAAATATTATGACTGTCAACAAATAGGACCATGAATATTGACCTGTACTATCCATCATAGAGTTGGTTAATTGAAGCTGACACTGTTTAAAAAAAAACAAACTAAACTACCAGATTTAATTATATGCGCCATTGTTTTCCAGCAGTACATACAAAAAATGGTAGTATGTTTTGGCACATTATGGCTAGTGTGTCCATACTGAAAACAAAGTCCAATTTAATGCCAACATCTCTTTATATAAATACTCCTTTTCAAACCAGCAAGTATTCCCTTCCTTCATCTCAAATTGGACAATTGCAAAGAAAACCAAAACCAAAAACCATTGAAAATATAAATTTCTGAATCAGAAAGAAAATGTAAAAAAGAATTAAAAAAAACTATTGTTTTATGTAAGCACACTTATCTTGGATCAAGATTAGGTAAAAGTTCCACAGTTTTGAGAATGGTTCTACTGTGCATCTTTCCTGTTAAACTATTTTTATTCAAAAGTGCCTTCAACCTGTGTATGTGGAAGATAAACATAAGAAAAGCGAAATAATATTTCCAAAATCAGAGCTGGATCTCGCTGACATTTCCAATGTCTCAAACAGAACTCCAATGCCCTGCAGGGTGTTCTACCTAAGGTCTGGCAAGAAGCAGAATAAACCATGCAAAATAAACCGATATACATTTTCTTAATGACACTAAGAGAGATTTTGTAATCGGAGTATTAATATCATTTATACTGGCTACTATTAACTTTTTCTTAATGTAGATTTGGAATTTTGATGGTTGGCTTGAAATGGCGATAGTGTCTAGTGGCATTGGCAGCGGTGGGATTCTATTGGTTCAGACAAGCCTGTCGCTTCGAAGATCAGCTGGGAGTGAACCGATTCGCTCCTATGAGCAAGTGGGCCTGCCCGCCCGCCCCTGCGCTTTACCTACCTTTATCTTCTTAGATAAGTCACGTGGCAGAGTGGATAGCTGCGCCTCAGCTGTTTTCCTTCCCGAGCAGCAACCCGGAAGGTAAGTATTCTATAAACTGCACATGTGCACGAGTGAAATGAGCGCTCATGCACAAAGCGCACCATCAACAAACTGGTTGTTAAACTGGTAGGATCCCACCCCTGGGCATTGGCATCACAAAACATAGTGAAATAAGAATCAGTTAAAGACAGATGGTCACGAACTCCCCCCTGACATTAGAACTACTGTTGATCTCCGCTCCTTCCGTAAGAAACTCAAGACCCACCTGTTCCGGCTAGCAGGCCTAGCCTAATCGGAATCTTAAGTACAATCTATTACTGCCCTTCCTGGATGGCTTTTTAATATTGTAAATTTTGGGGTTTTAATTTGGTTTTAGACTGTTTTTAACTTGAAATGAGTTTGGGTATGTCACAGACCGTATGTTTATGTCGGTTGTCTAATGTATTGTTGTTCTTGCTTTGTTGTTTTATTTGTACTGTCTGTACACTGCCCCGAGTCCCTGCGGGGAGAGGGGACGGTATATAAATTTAATAAAACTCAAAGCTCAAACTCAAACTTGCAGTCAGGCCTACCATGGGCAGGTAGATAGGACCTTCATAAAAGCTTTTCATCTAAATTGTAAAAAAAAAAGCGGCTTAAATAAAATCAATGGGCATGATGCTGCCACAGAGGGGTCACTGATTTATGTGGAAAATTGTCAAGCCCTTTGCCCACCTTTCTGCTGAAAATGATAGAGCTGAAAAATGCAGAACTTTGGAGAGCTCACACCAACGACACCAAGCAAATAGAAGCTGAATGGTGGCTTCAAAACAGAACTGTATTTGTTGGAGCCAATACGAGTAACCTGAAATGAAGACAAAAATCATGAATTTGTGTGGCTCTGTCTGTGACCGAAAGAAAGACTGGGAACATAATTGTAACTGGATAAACCCAAGCTGCAGAACACTATCAAATGGTGGGCTTTATGCATGCGATCCACAGCCTGTGCCCACCCCTGTTTAGTAGGCTTGTCAAAGACAGGGGCTGCAATAAAGCAAGCAATGGTTGATTTATGCATTGCAGTCACTGCTTTGCCTCATTCCAGCACAGCTGAAGTGCCGGTTTTCCTGCACTGGGCCTCATCATGGTGTGAGATTCTGCCAAAGTGCGAGTGAGATGTGCGGTGGGGAGTGTATCAGGGGTGGTATTGTCTACACACAAATGCTCAACTTTATGTACTTTTAACTAGAGGTGTAACAGATGGTTCCATTTCGGTCCAAGCAGTGGAGAACCGTGCCCATTCTGCCTGTAGCCAATCAATCCAGCTACTCTGGGGGAAAACTGCAAGCTGGGCTTGGAAGTCTGGCTGCCAGCAATCCAGAGGAAAAGCTTTTATATAGGGTAATGTGGTTGGCTGCCATGTGAAACTGGGGAAACGAGGAGGATGGGATTAAAAATACATCAAAACAAACAACCTCATGCTGGGCTTTGGTCAGGAATAATAGCTGGGAGAGAAGAAAAGCAGCCACAATTTGGAAAATTAAAAAATGTGCTTTGGCCTGAACCATTAACACCCTATCATTCTAAACTGGCAGGCATAAGGGGAAGGGAAATTAACTGCTTTATGAGAAGGGAGCTGCCAACGGAGAAGTAAAAATTTGATGTTGCACAAAATAGCTCTAGCAGGTTGTCTTGGCCTTTAAAAGCTAAAGCATCTGCACAGGGTTGCTGGAGCCAGACTTTCTCTCTATCTGGCAGCAGAGCAAAGCAAGGTTCTCCACTTTGCAAGTCTTTTATCTGCTTGTTTGCACTAGAATAATTTTTTGAAGCTGGGTTATATCC